>NC_045476.1:103717735-103930956 GCF_009650955.1 Corvus moneduloides | reverse complement strand
TCCCTTCTTCCCCTTTTTCCTTTCACTCGTTCATTGCCCTTTTTTTCTCGTTCCCTTCTTCTCCCTGCTTCACTCTTTCGTTGCCCTTTTTTTCTCGTTCCCTTCTTCCCCTTCTTCACTCGTTCGTTGCTCTTTTTTTCTCATTCCCTTCTTCCTCCTTCTTCCCCCTTCACTCCTTCGCTGCTCTTTCTTTCTCGTTCCATTCTTCCCCCAGCTTCACTCGTTCATTGCTCTTTTTTTCTCGTTCCCTTCTTCCCCCTTTTTCCTTTCACTCTTTCGTTGCTCTTTTTTTCTCGTTCCCTTCTTCCCCTTCATCCCTTCATTCGTTCGTTGCTCTTTTTTTCTCGTTCCCTTCTTCCCCCAACTTCACTCGTTCGTTGCTCTTTTTTTCTCGTTCCCTTCTTCCCCCTATCCTTCACTCGTTCGTTGCTCTTTTTTTCTCGTTCCCTTCTTCCCCATTTATCCTTCACTCGTTCGTTGCTCTTTTTTTCTCGTTCCCTTCTTCCCCATTTATCCCTTCACTCGTTCGTTGCTCTTTTTTTCTCGTTCCCTTCTTCCCCAGTTTTCCTTCACTCGTTCGTTGCTCTTTTTTTCTCGTTCCCTTCTTCCCCATTTATCCCTTCACTCGTTCGTTGCTCTTTTTTTCTCGTTCCCTTCTTCCCCAGCTTCACTCGTTCGTTGCTCTTTTTTTCTCATTCCCTTCTTCCCCATTTATCCCTTCACTCGTTCGCTGCTCTTTCTTTCTCGTTCCATTCTTCCCCCAGCTTAACTCGTTCATTGCCCTTTTTTTCTCGTTCCCTTCTTCCCCTTCTTCGCTCGTTCGTTGCTCTTTTTTCTCGTTCCCTTCCTCCCCCTTCTTCGCTCGTTCGTTGCTCTTTTTTTCTCGTTCCCTTCTTCCCCTTATCACTTCACTCGTTCGTTGCTCTTTTTTTCTCGTTCCCTTCTTCCTCATTTTCCTTAACTCGTTCGTTGCTTTTTTTCTCGTTCCCTTCTTCCCCTTTTTCCATTCACTCTTTCATTGCTCTTTTTTTCTCGTTCCCTTCTTCCCCCTGCTTCACTCGTTCGTTGCTCTTGTTTTCTCGTTCCCTTCTTCCCCATCTTCACTTGTTCATTGCTGTTTTTTTCTCGTTCCCTTCTTCCCCCTTCTTCACTCGTTCGTTGCTCTTTTTTTCTCATTCCCTTCTTCCCCCTTCTTCCCCCTTCACTCCTTCGCTGCTCTTTCTTTCTCGTTCCATTCTTCCCCCAGCTTCACTCGTTCATTGCCCTTTTTTTCTCGTTCCCTTCTTCCCCTTCTTCGCTCGTTCGTTGCGCTTTTTTCTCGTTCCCTTCTTCCCCCTTCTTCGCTCGTTCGTTGCTCTTTTTTTCTCGTTCCCTTCGTCCCCCTTCTTCACTCGTTCGTTGCTCTTTTTTTCTCGTTCCCTTCTTCCCCCTGCTTCACTCTTTTGTTGCTCTTTTTTTCTCATTCCCTTCTTCGTCCTTATCCCTTCACTCGTTCGTTGCTCTTTTTTTCTCGTTCCCTTCTTCCCCCTTTTCCCTTCACTCTTTTGTTGCTCTTTTTTTCTCGTTCCTTTCTTCCCAGTCTTTCATTCACTCGTTCATTGCTCATTTATTTTCATTCCCTTCTTCCCCATTTATCCCTTCACTCGTTCGTTGCTCTTTTTTTCTCGTTCCCTTCTTCCCCCTTTTTCCCTGCACTCCTTCCTTGCGGTCTTTTTCTCATTCCCCTTTCCCACGTTTTATTTGCACTCGTTCGTTGTACTCTCTTTCTCGTTCCCTTCTTCCTTTATTCCCCTGCACTCGTTCATTGCGCTATGTTTCTCATTCCTTTCTTTCCCGATCTTCCTCGCACAGGTTCATTGCGCTCTTTTTCTCATTCCCTTCTTCCCCTTTTTCCCCCGCACTCGTTCATTGCCCTCTTTGACTCGTTCCCTTCTTCCCCCTTGTTCCCGTGAACTCGTTCGTTGCGCTTTCTCGTTCCCTTCTTCCCCGTTTTTCCCTCACACTCGTTTGTTGCGCTCTCTCTCTCGTTCCCACTTTCCTGCTTTTTATATGCAATCGTTCATTGCAATCTCTTCCTCGTTCCCTCTCCTCCGTTTTTCCCCGCATTAGCTCGTTGTGCTCTTTTTCTCGTTCCTTTCTTCCGCATTTTTCTCACGCACGCCTTCGTTGCTCGTTTTTTCTCGTTCCCTTCTTCCCCGTTTATCCATTCACTCGTTCGTTGCTCTTTTTTTCTCGTTCCCTTCTTCCCCCTTATCACTTCACTCGTTCATTGCCCTTTTTTTCTCGTTCCCTTCTTCCCCTTATCCTTCACTCGTTCGTTGCTCTTTTTCTCGTTCCCTTCTTCCCCCTTCTTTCACGTCGTTCGTTGCTCTTTTTTTCTCGTTCCCTTCTTCCCCTTCATCCCTTCACTCGTTCGTTGCTCTTTTTTTCTCGTTCCCTTCTTCCCCTTCATCCTTCACTCGTTCGTTGCTCTTTTTTTCTCGTTCCCTTCTTCCCCATTTATCCTTCACTCGTTCGTTGCTCTTTTTTCTCGTTCCCTTCTTCCCCCTATCTTCACTCGTTCGTTGCTCTTTTTTTCTCGTTCCCTTCTTCCCCTTATCCCTTCACTCGTTCGTTGCTCTTTTTTTCTCGTTCCCTTCTTCCCCCTTCTTCACTCGTTCGTTGCTCTTTTTTTCTCGTTCCCTTCTTCCCTCTTCATGCCTTCACTCGTTCGTTGCTCTTTTTTTCTCGTTCCCTTCTTCCCCATTTTCCCTTCACTCGTTCGTTGCACTTTTTTTCTCGTTCCCTTCTTCCCCTTCATCCCTTCACTCGTTCGTTGCTCTTTTTTTCTCATTCCCTTCTTCCCCTCTTATTCCTTCACTCGTTCGTTGCTCTTTTTTTCTCGTTCCCTTCTTCCCCTTCATCCCTTCACTCGTTCGTTGCTCTTTTTTTCTCGTTCCCTTCTTCCCCTTTTTCCTTCACTCTTTCGTTGCTCTTTTTTTCTCGTTCCCTTCTTCCCCCTGCTTCACTCGTTCGTTGCTCTTTTTTTCTCGTTCCCTTCTTCCCCTTATCCTTCACTCGTTCGTTGCTCTTTTTTTCTCGTTCCCTTCTTCCCCCTTATCCCTTCACTCGTTCGTTGCTCTTTTTTTCTCGTTCCCTTCTTCCGCCTTCTTCCCCTTCACTCCTTCGCTGCTCTTTCTTTCTCGTTCCATTCTTCCCCCAGCTTCACTCGTTCATTGCCCTTTTTTTCTCGTTCCCTTCTTCCCCCTTGCTTCACTCGTTCGTTGCTCTTTTTTCTCGTTCCCTTCTTCCCCCTTATCCTTCACTCGTTCGTTGCTCTTTTTTTCTCGTTCCCTTCTTCCCCATTTTCCCTTCACTCGTTCGTTGCTCTTTTTTTCTCGTTCCCTTCTTCCCCTTCATTCCCTTCACTCGTTCGTTGCTCTTTTTTTCTCGTTCCCTTCTTCCCCTTCATCCCTTCACTCGTTCGTTGCTCTTTTTTTCTCGTTCCCTTCTTCCCCTTATTCCCTTCACTCGTTCGTTGCTCTTTTTTTCTCGTTCCCTTCTTCCCCCATTCCTTCACTCGTTCGTTGCTCTTTTTTTCTCGTTCCCTTCTTCCCCATTTATCCCTTCACTCGTTCGTTGCTCTTTTTTTCTCGTTCCCTTCTTCCCCTTCATCCCTTCACTCGTTCGTTGCTCTTTTTTTCTCAGTTCCCTTCTTCCCCATTTATCCCTTCACTCGTTCGTTGCTCTTTTTTTCTCGTTCCCTTCTTCCCCATTTATCCTTCGCTCGTTCGTTGCTCTTTTTTCTCGTTCCCTTCGTCCCCCTTCTTCACTCGTTCGTTGCTCTTTTTTTCTCGTTCCCTTCTTCCCCTTCTTCACTCGTTTGTTGCTCTTTTTTCTCATTCCCTTCTTCGTCCTTATCCCTTCACTCGTTCGTTGCTCTTTTTTTTCTCGTTCCCTTCTTCCCCATTTTCCCTTCACTCTTTCGTTGCTCTTTTTTTCTCGCTCCTTTCTTCCCAGTTTTTCATTCACTCGTTCATTGCTCATTTATTTTCAGTTCCCTTCTTCCCCATTTATCCCTTCACTCCTTCGTTGCTCTTTTTTTCTCGTTCCCTTCTTCCCCATTTATCCCTTCACTCGTTCGTTGCTCTTTTTTTCTCGTTCCCTTCTTCCCCCTTCTTCACTCGTTCGTTGCTCTTTTTTTCTCGTTCCCTTCTTCCCTCTTCATGCCTTCACTCGTTCGTTGCTCTTTTTTTCTCATTCCCTTCATCCCCCTTCTTCACTCGTTCGTTGCTCTTTTTTTCTCGTTCCCTTCTTCCCCCTTTTTCCTTTCACTCTTTCGTTGCTCTTTTTTTCTCGTTCCCTTCTTCCCCTTCATCCCTTAACTCGTTCGTTGCCCTTTTTTCTCGTTCCCTTCTTCCCCCTTATCACTTAACTCGTTCGTTGCTCTTTTTTTCTCGTTCCCTTCTTCCCCCTTTTTCCCTGCACTCCTTCCTTGCGGTCTTTTTCTCATTCCCCCTTTCCCACTTTTTATTTGCACTCGTTCGTTGTACTCTCTTTCTCGTTCCCTTCTTCCTTATTCCCCTGCACTCGTTTGTTGCGCTATGTTTCTCATTCCCTTCTTTCCCGATCTTCCTCGCACAGGTTAATTGCGCTCTTTTTCTCATTCCCTTCTTCCTCTTTTTCCCCCGCACTCGTTCATCGCCCTCTTTGACTCGTTCCCTTCTTCCCCCTTGTTCCCGTGAACTCGTTCGTTGCTCTTTTTTTCTCATTCCCTTCTTCCCCCTTATCCCTTCACTCGTTCGTTGCTCTTTTTTCTCGTTCCCTTCTTCCCCCAGCTTCACTCGTTCGTTGCTCTTTTTTTCTCGTTCCCTTCTTCCCCTTCATCCCTTCATTCGTTCGTTGCTCTTTTTTCTCGTTCCCTTCTTCCCCCTTATCACTTCACTCGTTCGTTGCTCTTTTTTTCTCGTTCCCTTCTTCCCCTCATGCCTTCACTCGTTCGTTGCTCTTTTTTTCTCATTCCCTTCTTCCCCATTTATCCCTTCACTCGTTCGTTGCTCTTTTTTTCTCGTTCCCTTCTTCCCCTTCATTCCTTCACTCGTTCGTTGCTCTTTTTTTCTCGTTCCCTTCTTCCCCTTTTCCTTCACTCTTTCGTTGCTCTTTTTTTCTCGTTCCCTTCTTCCCCATGCTTCACTCTTTCAGTTGCTCTTTTTTTCTCGTTCCCTTCTTCCCCATCTTCACTTGTTCATTGCTCTTTTTTTCTCGTTCCCTTCTTCCCCCTTATCCCTTCACTCGTTCGTTGCTCTTTTTTTCTCATTCCCTTCTTCCCCCTTCTTCCCCCTTCACTCCTTCGCTGCTCTTTCTTTCTCGTTCCATTCTTCCCCCAGCTTCACTCGTTCATTGCCCTTTTTTTCTCGTTCCCTTCTTCCCTTCTTCGCTCGTTCGTTGCGCTTTTTTCTCGTTCCCTTCTTCCCCCTTCTTCGCTCGTTCGTTGCTCTTTCTTTCTCGTTCCCTTCTTCCCCTTCTTCACTCGTTCGTTGCTCTTTTTTTCTCGTTCCCTTCTTCCCCCTGCTTCACTCGTTTGTTGCTCTTTTTTTCTCATTCCCTTCTTCGTCCTTATCCCTTCACTCGTTCGTTGCTCTTTTTTTCTCGTTCCCTTCTTCCCCCTTTTCCCTTCACTCTTTTGTTGCTCTTTTTTTCTCGTTCCTTTCTTCCCAGTTTTTCATTCACTCGTTCATTGCTCATTTATTTTCATTCCCTTCTTCCCCATTTATCCCTTCACACCTTCGTTGCTCTTTTTTTCTCGTTCCCTTCTTCCCCCTTTTTCCCTGCACTCCTTCCTTGCGGTCTTTTTCTCATTCCCCCTTTCCCACGTTTTATTTGCACTCGTTCGTTGTACTCTCTTTCTCGTTCCCTTCTTCCTTTATTCCCCTGCACTCGTTCATTGCGCTATGTTTCTCATTCCTTTCTTTCCCGATCTTCCTCGCACAGGTTCATTGCGCTCTTTTTCTCATTCCCTTCTTCCCCTTTTTCCCCCGCACTCGTTCATTGCCCTCTTTGACTCGTTCCCTTCTTCCCCCTTGTTCCCGTGAACTCGTTCGTTGCGCTTTCTCGTTCCCTTCTTCCCCGTTTTTCCCTCACACTCGTTTGTTGCGCTCTCTCTCTCGTTCCCACTTTCCTGCTTTTTATATGCAATCGTTCATTGCAATCTCTTCCTCGTTCCCTCTCCTCCGTTTTTCCCCGCATTAGCTCGTTGTGCTCTTTTTCTCGTTCCTTTCTTCCGCATTTTTCTCACGCACGCCTTCGTTGCTCTTTTTTTCTCGTTCCCTTCTTCCCCCTTATCACTTCACTCGTTCGTTGCTCTTTTTTTCTCGTTCCCTTCTTCCCCCTTATCCCTTCACTCGTTCGTTGCCTCTTTTTTTCTCGTTCCCTTCTTCCCCTTCTTCACTCGTTCGTTGCTCTTTTTTTCTCGTTCCCTTCTTCCCCCTTTATCCCTTCACTCGTTCGTTGCTCTTTTTTTCTCGTTCCCTTCTTCCCCTTCTTCACTCGTTCGTTGCTCTTTTTTTCTCGTTCCCTTCTTCCCCTTCATCCTTCACTCGTTCGTTGCTCTTTTTTTCTCGTTCCCTTCTTCCCCATTTTCCCTTCACTCGTTCGTTGCTCTTTTTTTCTCGTTCCCTTCTTCCCCCTTATCACTTCACTCGTTCGTTGCTCTTTTTTTCTCATTCCCTTCTTCCCCCTTATCCCTTCACTCGTTCGTTGCTCTTTTTTCTCGTTCCCTTCTTCCCCCTTCTTCACTCGTTCGTTGCTCTTTTTTTCTCGTTCCCTTCTTCCCCCTTCTTCACTCGTTCGTTGCTCTTTTTTTGTCATTCCCTTCTTCCCCCTTATCCCTTCACTCGTTCGTTGCTCTTTTTTCTCGTTCCCTTCTTTCCTCTTCATGCCTTCACTCCTTCGTTGCCCTTTTTTTCTCGTTCCCTTTTTCCCGTTTAATCCCTTCACTCGTTCGCTGCTCTTTTTTTCTCGTTCCCTTCTTCCCTCTTCATGCCTTCACTCGTTCGTTGCTCTTTTTTTCTCGTTCCCTTCTTCCCCTTCTTAACTCGTTCGTTGCTCTTTTTTTCTCGTTCCCTTCTTCCCCTTCTTCACTCGTTCGTTGCTCTTTTCTCGTTCCCTTCTTCCCCCTTCTTCGGTCCGTTCGTTGCTCTTTTTTTCTCGTTCCCTTCTTCCCCCTTCACTCGTTCGTTGCTCTTTTTTTCTTGTTCCCTTCTTCCCTTCATCCCTTCACTCGTTCGTTGCTCTTTTTTTCTCGTTCCCTTCTTCCCCTTATCCTTCACTCGTTCGTTGCTCTTTTTTTCTCGTTCCCTTCTTCCCCATTTCCCTTCACTCGTTCGTTGCTCTTTTTTTCTCGTTCCCTTCTTCCCCATTTATCCCTTCACTCGTTCGTTGCTCTTTTTTTCTCGTTCCCTTCTTCCCCTTCATGCCTTCACTCGTTCGTTGCTCTTTTTTTCTCGTTCCCTTCTTCCCCTTTATCCTTCACTCGTTCGTTGCTCTTTTTTTCTCGTTCCCTTCTTCCCCCAACTTCACTCGTTCGTTGCTCTTTTTTTCTCGTTCCCTTCTTCCCCTTCTTCACTCGTTCGTTGCTCTTTTTTTCTCGTTCCCTTCTTCCCCCTTCCTTCACTCGTTCGTTGCTCTTTTTTCTCGTTCCCTTCTTCCCCCTTATCCTTCACTCGTTCGTTGCTCTTTTTTTCTCGTTCCCTTCTTCCCCTTCATCCCTTCACTCGTTCGTTGCTCTTTTTTTCTCGTTCCCTTCTTCCCCATTTTCCTTCACTCGTTCGTTGCTCTTTTTTTCTCGTTCCCTTCTTCCCCTTCATCCCTTCACTCGTTCGTTGCTCTTTTTTTCTCGTTCCCTTCTTCCCACTTATCCCTTCACTCGTTCGTTGCTCTTTTTTTCTCGTTCCCTTCTTCCCCTTCATGCCTTCACTCGTTCGTTGCTCTTTTTTTCTCGTTCCCTTCTTCCCCCTTTTCCCTTCACTCGTTCGTTGCTCTTTTTTTCTCGTTCCCTTCTTCCCCTTCATCCCTTCACTCGTTCGTTGCTCTTTTTTTCTCATTCCCTTCTTCCCCCTTTATTCTTTCACTCGTTCGTTGCTCTTTTTTTCTCGTTCCCTTCTTCCCCTTCTTCACTCGTTCGTTGCTCTTTTTTTCTCGTTCCCTTCTTCCCCTTTTCCTTCACTCGTTCGTTGCTCTTTTTTTCTCAGTTCCCTTCTTCCCCCTTCTTCACTCGTTCGTTGCTCTTTTTTTCTCGTTCCCTTCTTCCCCTTCTTCACTCGTTCGTTGCTCTTTTTTTCTCGTTCCCTTCTTCCCCCATTCCTTCACTCGTTCGTTGCTCTTTTTTCTCGTTCCCTTCTTCCCCGTTTATCCCTTCACTCGTTCGTTGCTCTTTTTTTCTCGTTCCCTTCTTCCCCCTTTTTCCTTTCACTCGTTCGTTGCTCTTTTTTTCTCGTTCCCTTCTTCCCCTTCATCACTTCACTCGTTCGTTGCTCTTTTTTTCTCGTTCCCTTCTTCCCCTTTATCCTTCACTCGTTCGTTGCTCTTTTTTTCTCGTTCCCTTCTTCCCCTTCTTCACTCGTTCGTTGCTCTTTTTTTCTCGTTCCCTTCTTCCCCCAACTTCACTCGTTCGTTGCTCTTTTTTTCTCGTTCCCTTCTTCCCCCTTCATCCCTTCACTCGTTCGTTGCTCTTTTTTTCTCATTCCCTTCTTCCTCCTTATCCCTTCACTCTTTCGTTGCTCTTTTTTCTCGTTCCCTTCTTCCCCTTCTTCACTCGTTCGTTGCTCTTTTTTTCTCGTTCCCTTCTTCCCCCTTATCCCTTCACTCGTTCGTTGCTCTTTTTTTCTCGTTCCCTTCTTCCCCTTCATCCCTTCACTCGTTCGTTGCTCTTTTTTCTCGTTCCCTTCTTCCCCTTTCCTTCACTCGTTCGTTGCTCTTTTTTTCTCGTTCCCTTCTTCCCCATTCCTTCACTCGTTCGTTGCTCTTTTTTTCTCGTTCCCTTCTTCCCCTTTATCCCTTCACTCGTTCGTTGCTCTTTTTTTCTCGTTCCCTTCTTCCCCTTCATCCCTTCACTCGTTCGTTGCTCTTTTTTCTCGTTCCCTTCTTCCCCTTCATCCTTCACTCGTTCGTTGCTCTTTTTTTCTCGTTCCCTTCTTCCCCTTCTTCACTCGTTCGTTGCTCTTTTTTTCTCGTTCCCTTCTTCCCCCAACTTCACTCGTTCGTTGCTCTTTTTTTCTCGTTCCCTTCTTCCCCCTTCTTCACTCGTTCGTTGCTCTTTTTTTCTCATTCCCTTCTTCCCCATTTATCCCTTCACTCATTCGTTGCTCTTTTTTTCTCGTTCCCTTCTTCCCCTTTTTCCTTTCACTCGTTCGTTGCTCTTTTTTTTCTCGTTCCCTTCTTCCCCTTCTTCCTTCACTCGTTCGTTGCTCTTTTTTTCTCGTTCCCTTCTTCCCCTTCATCCCTTCACTCGTTCGTTGCTCTTTTTTTCTCGTTCCCTTCTTCCCCCTTATCCCTTCACTTCGTTCGTTGCTCTTTTTTTCTCGTTCCCTTCTTCCCCTTCATCCCTTCACTCGTTCGTTGCTCTTTTTTTCTCGTTCCCTTCTTCCCCTTCATCCCTTCACTCGTTCGTTGCTCTTTTTTCTCGTTCCCTTCTTCCCCCTTTATCTCTTCACTCGTTCGTTGCTCTTTTTTTCTCGTTCCCTTCTTCCCTTCATCCCTTCACTCGTTCGTTGCTCTTTTTTTCTCAGTTCCCTTCTTCCCCTTTATCTCTTCACTCGTTCGTTGCTCTTTTTTTCTCATTCCCTTCTTCCCCTTTATCCCTTCACTCGTTCGTTGCTCTTTTTTTCTCGTTCCCTTCTTCCCCATTCCTTCACTCGTTCGTTGCTCTTTTTTTCTCGTTCCCTTCTTCCCCTATCCTTCACTCGTTCGTTGCTCTTTTTTTCTCGTTCCCTTCTTCCCCATTTTCCCTTCACTCGTTCGTTGCTCTTTTTTCTCGTTCCCTTCTTCCCCCAGCTTCACTCGTTCGTTGCTCTTTTTTTCTCGTTCCCTTCTTCCCCTTATCCCTTCACTCCTTCGTTGCTCTTTTTTTCTCGTTCCCTTCTTCCCCCTATCCTTCACTCGTTCGTTGCTCTTTTTTTCTCGTTCCCTTCTTCCCCTTCTTCACTCGTTCGTTGCTCTTTTTTCTCGTTCCCTTCTTCCCCCTTCTTCACTCGTTCGTTGCTCTTTTTTTCTCGTTCCCTTCTTCCCCCGCACTCATCATTCGTGCTCTTTTTTCTCGTTCCTTCTTCCCCCTTTTCCCTCACTCGTTCGTTCCTTTTTTCTCTTCCCTTCTTCCCCTTTCCTGTGACCCTTCGTGCGTTCTTTTCTCGTTCCTCTTCCCCCTTTTCTTCACACTCGTTCGTTGCTCTTTTTTTCTCGTTCCGTTCCTTCCCCTTTTCCCTTCACTCGTTCATTGCCTTTTTTCATTCCCTTCTTCTTTATTCCCTCACTCTTGTTGCTCTTTTTTTCTCGTTCCTCTTCCTTCCCCCCTTTTTCCCCTGCACTCCCTCCTTGCGGTTTTTTTCTCGTTCCCTTCTTCCCCCTGCTTCACTCGTATTTGCACTCGTTCGTTGTGCTCTCTTTCTCGTTCCCTTCTTCCTTTATTCCCCTGCACTCGTTCATTGCGCTATGTTTCTCATTCCCTTCTTTCCCGATCTTCCTCGCACAGGTTCATTGCGCTCTTTTTCTCATTCCCTTCTTCCCCTTTTTCCCCCGCACTCGTTCATTGCCCTCTTTGACTCGTTCCCTTCTTCCCCCTTGTTCCCGTGAACTCGTTCGTTGCGCTTTCTCGTTCCCTTCTTCCCCGTTTTTCCCTCACACTCGTTTGTTGCGCTCTCTCTCTCGTTCCCACTTTCCTGCTTTTTATATGCAATCGTTCATTGCAATCTCTTCCTCGTTCCCTCTCCTCCATTTTTCCCCGCATTAGCTCGTTGTGCTCTTTTTCTCGTTCCTTTCTTCCGCATTTTTCTCACGCACTCCTTCGTTGTGCTCTCTTTCTCATTCTCTTCTTCCCCCGTTTTCTCACACACTCATTCGTAATTGTAGTTAATATCTATGTAATTTCCTGTGGAGCCACCGGTTGTGTAAACCGGTTCTGCGGGTAGAAAAGTAGAGTAGAGTAGAGTAGAGACTAGACAAGATAGAGTTTTTTTAGTCTCTAAAAGGGGGGAAATGATGCCATTAAGATTTTTGCTTTTTCTTTTTTACCCCTGTTATACCCGTTATACCTTTTTACAGCTTCTGTATTCCTAGTGCTTTTTGCCTACATTCTTGGACTTGTTTGTCAAGCTAAGAGACTAAACATTTTAGAAGCTTCGTAGCTAGGGATCAGTGTGCCCCAGACCCCAAGGTCCTCTCCAGAACACATTCTGTAAACCAAGATAGAACCATCCAGGGGAAGGTTCCTTGGGGAGGGGGGGCTCACTTGAACCTCTCATTGGGGAATCTTTGATAGATATGCTAATTAGTAAAGCCTATAATGTTATACCCAATGTTGGGGGGACACACGAGAGGAGAAAGACAGAGACACAGGGAAAGACTCGGCAGGGTGCATCTCGATGCATATGACCTGGACGTGTACACCTAAGGATCCTTAAGAATAAATACCAAGGTAAAATCCCTTTTCCCCTTCTAACCATGTATGCCTCTTGATTTTAAGACCAGAAAAAGGCATCAGCATAGCATCTCCTAAAGGATTGTGGGTCTGCCTTTTCTCGCCGTGACCAAGGAAGTGGTTGTCTTTCCAGGGAGTCCCTCTGGGCGATTCCTCAATCTCCTTATCTCAGCAGAGAAAGTGCAACGAAGGAGTCCAGAGGAAAAGGGGGGAGAAGGGAAGGAGAAAGAGAGTGCAATGAACGAGTGCGGGTAAAAATGGGGGAAGAAGGGAAAGAGAAACAGCGCAACAAACGAGTGCAGGGGAAGAAGGGAACGAGAAAGCGAGTGCAATGAACGAGTGCAGGGGAGAAAGTTGGAAGACAGGAACGAGAAAGAGAGCGCAACGAACGAGTGCGGGGGAAAAAAGGGGAAGAAGGGAATGAGAAAGAGAGCGCAATGAATGGGTCTGGAGGACAAAGGGGGAAGAAGGGAACGAGAAAGACAGCGCTACAAACGATTGAAGGGAAAAAGGGGGAAGAAGGGAACGAGAAAGAGTGCAAAAAATGAGTGTGGGGGAAAATGGGGGAAGAAGGGAACGAGAAAGGGAGCGCAACGAACGAGTGCAGGTAAAAACGGGGGAAGAAGGGAACAAGAAAGAGAGCCCAACGAACAAGTGTGGGGGAGAAAGGGGGAAGAAGAGAACGAGAAAGCGCAACAAACGAGTGCGGGGGAAAAAGGGGAAGAAGGGAACGAGAGAGCGCAACGAACGAGTGCTGGGGAAAAAGGGGGAAGAAGGGAACAAGAAAGCACAATGAACGAGTGCGTGGGAAAAAGGGGTAGAAGGGAACGAGAGAGCGCAACGAACGAGTGCGGGGAAAAAGGGGGAAGAAGGGAACGAGAAAGAGAGCACAACAAACGACTGCAATTAAAACGGGGGAAGAATTGAACGAGAAAGAGAGTGTAATGAACGAGGGCGGGGGAAAACGGGGGAAGAAGGGAACTAGAAAGAAAGCGCAATGAAAGAGTGCGGGGAAAAAGAAGGAAGCATGGAACTAGAAAGGCAGTACTCTGAATATAGATTTCACCGCACAGAAACAAAAGTAAATTACTCAAGGCACCATGTGTCCTTTGATATGCTACTGCACATTGCAATTGATACTCACAGAAAATGTCAATCTGTTGAGGGCAATTTAGGAAATCTAAGGGAGAGTACTTGCTTCTTATCACACTTTCCTGTTCTCCTCAATATAAAACATAGTGAGACATCCAGATGTACCAGTTATTGGGTTTTTTTTAATGTCAAAAGAAGATGGTAGCAGTGGAAAGCTGAGAAAAGGGGAACAGTTTGGAGAAGGGTCTTGCCCATCAGAACTCCACAACCCATTGTCCATTTAGCTTAGCTGCCGTGATTTCAGATGGCCTGACCAACATCAGCAACATTGTGCTATTAGACAAAAAGGGATTCTTCTTACCCAGGAAGAATCAAGACTCGTAAATCCATTTTTATGAGAAGAGTTTTTCTTCACCTATCTATTAAGTAAATATCTTGTACTACTGTGTATAGTCATTTATTTCATAATCAGATGGATATTTTACTGTATATAATGTAAATTCACCAAAGATTAAACTTGAAAAAAGCTTGATTTGGTATCTTGATGCACTGTTTATCTAGATTTTATTCATGAGTGTCCCTCTCTCTTTGTACAAATTCCTTTCTTTTGCCAGACACATAGCAGCATTCACAGGAGATGCTCTTCAACCAATTAAGAACAGAAATTCCTTAGCCTATCACTCATAAAAATGTTAATTAAAATTAGTAGTAACTGAGGATGAGCTAATTAATGCCAGATAAAGTACACTCAGTAAGGTTCTCCACATGCTTAGATTGATCTTTTTGACCAACAACAGGTGCACAGGAAGCCAGAAGGTCAGTGGTCAGATGCACAGCAGTTGTTAAAGGAGCAGCTGTCAAGGTCCACTGATCATGCCATTTTGGAGAGCTAGAAAATCTCTCCCAAGAGAATGAAGTGTTGAAAATAGGACTGCAAGTAGGGGCACAGTGCAGCCTGTGACTTAAATCTGAAAGTCAGAACTGTAACTCGACAGCTGGTACACCAGCCTGTGCACCCGCCATGCCTGCCTGTGGAGAGCTCCTTTACAGCCTCTTGGCCTTACAACATGTCAGGCGTGTGGTCCTACTTCAGGAGGGACTGAAAGTTTCTCCAGAGGCTTTCTGGGCATTCATTAAAGGGGAATTTTTAGTATAAATTACTTCTGATGAAGAAAAAAACAAAAAAGGAGAAAACTGAGGTTGATTGAGGAGTGGGAGAGTGAAAGGTAATCAAATGTGCTGGGCAGTAATATAAACAGATTTCTACTCACTGCATGTGAATATTGCCAGCACTTCATGCTTCTGGTGGTGATGGTCTGTCATGACTGCATGGATTCCTGGCTGTCTTTCAGCAAATGGTAGGACACCTCAGAAAAATAGCATTATAACAACAACAACAACAAGAAAAAAACTGCACACCCCCACACAAAACAAACAAACAAACAAACTCCCAACAAAAAAAACAAAGAGAAGAAATTTTCCTTTAAAAACAATAAGCAAAATCTGCATTCATTTACCATGGAAGGTTATATCACCATTACCCATATCACTCTAAATCAGTCTCCAACAATCCCTCTGTTGATACTATCTATATACAGCTATACTTTTCAAGAAACATAAATATTCAGGGTAGTGAAGGTACATTCCCTATTGCATCATGATTCCAGCATAAGTGATCAAATAAAACACAATTCAAGGATATGGTTAAATAATATGTTGTTATGCTGGTTTTGGCAGGGGTAGACTTAATCTTCTTCACAGTGGCTAATATGGGGCTGTGTTTTCTGGATTTGCACTGAACACAGTAGTAATAATATAGAAAAGTTTTTGTTATTTCTGAACAAGGCTTACAGAGAGCCAAGCCCTTTTCTGGCTTTTTGTACTTCCATGCTGTCAAGGAATTTGGGAGTGCATGGAAGGTTGGGAGGTGACACAGCCATGACAGGTGACCCAAACTGACCAAAGGGATATTCCAGACCATATGGCATCATGCTCAATGTATAAAGTGGGGAAGAAGGATGAAGGGGAGTGACATTTGGAGTGATGTTGTTTGTCTTCCCAAGTCACCATTACATGTGATGGGGCCCTGCTCTGCTGGAGAAAGCTGAACACCTGCCTGCCCAGGGGAAGCAGTGAATGGATTCCTTGTTTTGCTTTGCGTGCGTGGCTTTTGCTTTCCCTATTAAACTGTTTCTATCTCAACTCACAAGTTTTCCAGCTTTTACCCTTCTGATTCTCTCCCTGATCCCACTGGTGGGGGACTGAGCGAACAGCTGTGTGGGGCTTGGTAAATGGCTGGGGTTAAACCACAACAGTCGTAAAAAACATTCAAGGATAAAGCTGTAGTTTCAGCATCATGTAAAACCTTTCTGAGTGCTGACAAATAGGAAGGTCCCACTGACCCACCTCTGCTTTTCCCCAGCTTTCTTCTCTCTGTAGCTTACACAGTTTAAAGATCAAGTGAAGCAACACATTCAGCTGACTAAAATCCAACATTTCTTTCTGTTCTGATAAAATTGATTATTGTATTTCTTGATCTAAGCCTATGCAACCTTATGAAAAAGAAAAGTGAGAGACATGGAAGAACTACCTTTGTGGAACTTTGTCATAGGTTAACAAGCATAGTCCCGGAAGGGATGTCCTTGCTAAGGGCTGCTTACAGCTTCCTCCGGGACCTGATAGAACCTATCAGCTGGCCAGTTTGAATATGGACAATTCTCTAAGCCACTTAAAGTTGTGACCGCCTCTGTGATCCACATTTAAGAACAGACAGACTCCCCCTCCAAGCTCTCTCTCGTTTCCGGTGCTGGGACAGGTGGCTGCGGGCCCCGTGTAGGGGTCAGCAGGCCTGGCCCAGTCCCTGCTCGGGCCAGGCCGGGCCAGGCCACGGCCATCCTGAAGCCATGGACCTGTTCCAGCCGTGCAACCCCCCACCCCACTGCCTTGCCGTGGGCAGCCGGAGCGGCTCGGCTCTCCCCCCTCTCCACTTCGATAAGAAAAATTCAACATTCCAGCTGCAAAGCTGCAAGGCCGAGGTGAGATTAACCCTTTTATTGCTGTGAAGAGCTGAAAACCTGAAGGAAGAGAGAAAGGAGATGCTTAAAGCTGAAATTCTGTTGTGAAGCTATGATATATCAGACTATCCCGTTGGAATTTCATGAAGATATGGGAGGTGGAGTGTTCAACTCGTAAGCAAAAGCACCTGCGCTGAGATAGGCAGATGCTGACGCAGCTGTAATTTCATGAGAAGTTTGGACAGGGAGAGATGGACCAGATGAGGACTTTTGCTCCAAATGGGAAAAGAGAAAATCTCAGTCCCTAGAGATGCTCCCAGAGATAGTCCTAATGATGAAGATGAGGAAGACCCTTTGCTCCCAGGGAAGGAGAAGGGCCTCTGGTTTTTGTTTCTGAACGGCTCAACCTTAAAATTGTACCCCAGAAAACTTCAAGAGTGGACCCTCGAAAGCAGTTGCGGGAAAAGCTGCAAGTCAGGGGAAGGGACTCACATCGCGAGCAGAGAGACTCCTCTTCCTAAATGGACTGAACAATATTTGGAAGTGGGCGGCTGTCTCGTTGTGATACTGTCTTCATAGCACGAGCAAGAAAAGACTTCTCTTTCTAAATGGACTGAACAAGGTTATTATGGAAGTGGTAAACAGACTGAACATCTTAAGGGTTGTCTTTTCACATTGTCAGTGGGAGAAGGGAGGAAGGTGGGGGGAGGAGGAGAGTTCTGAAGTTGGTATAATTTTTTTTTCCTTCTTTTAGGTCTGTTAATAAACTTCTTTATATTCATTCAAGTTTGGTGCCTGCTTTGCATTTCTCCTAATTCTTATCTCACAGAAGATAAACAGTAATGAGTACTTTGGGCCAAACCACTACAAACTTGAACAAACTTAAATCTCCTTAAAGCAATCAGAAGACTTCAGCATTACAATATAATTTCTAGAAATGTTAGTGGGGTTTTGACATCTGAATTTATTGTAGAATTGTTTGTGTATGTGTAGTGACACTATGTTAAAACATATACTGCAGATATATTTCAAAAGACTATGCAGCCTTCTACCTATTTACAAATCACGATATTTACATTAGTTCAAGTAAATAAAATATAATTTGGCCCATGATGAGTCTAATTGACATTCTTTATAATTATATATGAAACTGTAGCTCAAAACAGCAGGAATGAATATAGAGAAATATGCAGCTGAAGGATTTTAGACAGTGAAATATCAATCTGTATAAATATTCTTGTAGAGAATCCACAGCAGCATTCACTCTCTGAACAGTTTAGGTGGAAGCAGAAATCATGGCAAACACACCATAGATTTTAATCTTCCAATGCATTTATGATCCAAATTTGGAAGAGCCAGGAAGTCTTTGTTTTTTCAGTCTGAGATTTCAGGAGCAGAGCTAAAAGGGATTTTTTCTCATTAAAGGAAATTAATCAAATTTTGACATGAAAATGTACATTTAATAATTTTTTGTTGCATGTGAAAAATTCCCCAGGAAGGAAATGGAAAAGGAAAGGTTAAAAAAAATTGAACTCACACGGGGAAACATCTTCTTAGATTGAACAGAAAACTGTTTTCAAATGAAAAATTACAACCAACTGTAAAAATAGTGTAAAATCCTTCATTAAGGTAAGAGCTAGAAAGAAAGTACTGTTTGGACAAACCTAGAATAAAAGTTCACTTCACTTCTCTCTGAAAGTCAGATTAATATAAAGCTTTTAATACCAGTCTAGCTTTAGCAGCAGTCAAATACTTTTCAAAAATTGATACATTTATGTCAAAAGAAAGTAAATTATTTTTGCTATTGGCTGGTCCATTCCTGTCAAAATCCAACTAGCTTTCCATTTCCCTTCATCCTTGGAACATCATTTCTGCAGTTGTCAAAAGTAGAGCTTGATGGAAAGAATGAAGTTACTGGAGTACAAAGCACACCTTTTAAAAAAGAGAGAAAAAAATCACAAAAACCATACCCACACACAGACACAGAAATCTAAACTTTTAGATGTTCACAAAAGCATTATGTAATACTGTAAAAAATAATCATCTTCAAGAAAAACATTTAGGAGTTTCAATGAAATCTCTGTTGTTAAAAAAATCAATGATTAAAAGAGTGATGAAGAGAATAACAAATTAATGGTGAATCAAAACCAAAGGGAATTTCCTTTACCTGTCAGAACTGTATTTTGTATTGTCTAATAAGTCTTCCTCTCTTGGGTTGGCCAAGAGAATTGTTAAGAAAAAAAAATGGACCCATCATTCTTCTTTTACTCACTTCCAATAGAGCTACCAGTGCCTTCATTAAAAAGTTGGTAGAATATGATACTCTATTAGCACAGCTATAGCCAGGTCTGGGGATGGAGACAGTAAAACTTAATCCTAATAACTGACACGTAACTGGAGTCTCCTGCAGGCAAATTATTAATAAAAACATGCACTAAATGCGTTATTACTGAATGTGTACTACTACTAAAAATAGCCAAAACCTTGACATGCACAAAGCTACTTCCTTTGTAGCACAAAAGACATAGGATAATGGAAACAATTTACAGCTTGTACAAGAAACAAATTTATTACTTATTTCATGCCATCTTCTATGTCATTAGCAATTATTAATAATTGTTTTTATTATTATTGTTACTGTTATTTTATTTAGGAAAAAACCTTCCAGTGGAATAAAATACTTTGCCTTTAAACATATTGGCAACATTATTTTAAGTGGCCTTGTAGTATCTGGCCTTTTTTAGCAGCCCCAAACTTGAGTGGCATCATACACAGAACTGGATTTGAGCCCTTTCCACAGGAGTTTGCACTGAATTGTGTCACACTAAACTAAACTAGTGCATGCCTAGCCTGGGATCTTCTTCAAGAGCCCAAATATCCCCACAGCAACATTACCTCTAAACATCTTTGTCTGAGAGATGTACCTTATGTCAGAGTTTTTTCACAGGTATTAAAAATCAGAATCTCTCCACTCTGAGTCAGAATACAGTTCAACAGCTTCCTCATATCTGACTGACCAGAAGCCTCAGCCCTGTCCCCCATTCACACTCCCTTTAGCTGATCTGTTTTGAAGTCTTTAAAAAAGAATCACTAGATCCCCAATAAGGCTAGCTCTGTTTTCCCTAAAAGGACCAGCAATTTCATAACAAATATGAAGTCACCTTAAACAGCCTAAAGGGAAGAGAAACTTATGAGTTCAGACCAATATTGTATAATTTGACAGTTCAAATTAATATACACCAGTTACCCTTAGATAAAATGCAACAAGTTAAAATAAGAAATCACTGCAGCACTCCATAGTAAACTGCAATGCAACATGACACGAAGGTGAGAATCCTTTCTTCACAAGAAAAAAGGCTTTGAGATATATAAACGGTCTCCTAGCTGCAAAGGTGTCAAGTTTGTTACCTACTGCTGTTTTCTGAACATGATAAATAGCTTGCTGTGCACAGGATTGAGATATAATTCCACTTCCCATGGCAAAACGCAGGCATCCTTATCCTTCTAGCATATATCTGGCCTCCACACATTGCTGTTTTCAATATCCTCTAAATCCTAAGAGGTCTGAGCTAAGAACATGCTAGGTAAACAAATACAATTCTTTCCCAAAGGGACAATCAAGGAAATGGTTGCAAAGTATCTTCAGTTCCAGTGACTTGCTGTATGCTAATAATCTTTTAATCCCCTCTCACACCTACCTCCTGGTTTTCAATACCATATTAAGATCTTTCATTTGGGTCAGTTAAAGAAATATAGCAGAGGTGATCTATTAAAATGGAACAGAAAAGGACATCAAGTTAAAGGAAAAGCAAGAATCTGCTTTGCTTTTCTTTATAAAGAAAATGAATGATTCTCAAAACAAACACATAATTTAAAACACTAGGTAAAATAGTGTAATTATTCATTAAGATCCCCACCACATGTTCAAGATCTTAGATAAATATTAAGTTTTATAACTGAAACCAATGCAAGAAGTCATCAGTGGTGACCACATAACTTCAAAACAAATAGGAGAGAAGCAAATTAAATCCTTCTAAACATTCTCAGAAGCTGCAAAGTTGAATTGATTTAATTAGTCTGATTGAGTATAATAAGCAGAGGAAGGTGTTAGATTCTTTTAACAATACCAGAAAAACACTGCCTTCTAACTTGTAACAGCTTTTTCATGCTTTCTGATCAGGAACTGATTTCTAGCTACAAATCATAAACTACCATATCAGCACTTAAGAACAGCACACGAAGTACCTAAAATGAAGTCCAATCAGAGTTTGCCTGTATAAATCTGAGAAAATCATTCTCGTCCCATGTGTCCAAGAGATCTTTGGAAGCTGCTTCCTTTCCTGGTAAATCATCAGAGCCACTAGTGTCTCTTCCTGGAAATGCTGCCACCTTGCTAGAGGGACACGCATCTCGGTGTTTGCTTCCCAGCCACTGCCATGAGGAATTAATAAACTGCATGACAACACTACAAAATCCCCCATCTGCACACACATTTTAAAAAGGTCCCTTCCAACCCAAAGCTATTCTATAATTCTGTGATTCTACAGATGGGCTCAACAGCTCTGTGTTTTAAAAGTGCCATCATCAGTCAGTTTATCCATAAGACCAGAAGGAATGGGAGCCTTCTTCCCCAAAAGCCCAGAAATCTAAGCAGTTGTTCAGAGTGCAGCTTCTGTGCCAGCATTGAAAGAAGAATTTAAGTCACAGCTTTTATTTGCAAGATGAAGCCATTTATCCCAAAGTATTTGCTTTCTCCCAGATTTGCTTGCATCTATAATGAAAATCCAACACTTTGCTTTCATAGTCAAAGGAACTGGATAGATGATTAATTTGGATAACAACTAACAAAATTATTGTCCTTTAAAAAAAAAATAACCAACAATAATAAGGCATGTCAAAAGAAAGCAGGAAAACTCGTAACAAAAAGAGCCTGTTCATTGAAATTATTTCTTTCTAGTCTACTAAGCCTCAACTACATATATAATAAAACCCAGCACTGCTACAAAATTCACTAGCACAACATAAATGACAGCACTGCTAGCTGCAAAGGCCAGTGCAGACTATGCTGAAGGTCTTTTTTGGTGTCTCATTAAACCCCATCTTACAAATACACTACTTTTTTTCATCCACCAGTTGGTCTCACAGTATTAATTCAGACTTTTTAAATTATGGGAAGTAAAAAGCAGTGGTATAAAAGCATACTACTCATTTCAGGCTTCAGTTTGTTTTTCTTCATCTTTTTAAAAAGAGAGTCCATTTCCAGTACACACATATGAGAGCATTCATAAGAGAGCCGAGAGAGAAAAAAGTGGAGAGAGAAGGCATGTAGAAGGGCTACCCTAAAGCAGGATTTTCCTTTGACCCATTTGCTGCATTGGCCTTGCTAAGTGCATGCAACTGATGGTTGATCATTCCATAACTTGTGAAAAAAAAAAAAAAAATCTCTTAAATCACAGAAGTATCTGAGACATTAAATTGAATCCTGTCAGTTTATAAATAAATGTGTCATAGAGATGCATAAAATGGACTTTTAACCAACAGTGAAATTAATTATTACTGCACTCAGCACAAGAGAAATAAAATTATACCCACTGGCAATCATTCACACATCCCCGTAAGTCAAAATATTTTTAATATTTTTTCTAAAGTTAATTCTGTTATCAAGTAACATCTTATATTTGGTTGGTCTATTAGGGAAAATATGGCAAGAAAATTCTGGGAATTATTTTTAAGGTAAGCTCAAATTAAAGTTAGGGCAAAGGAGAAGATGGATTCTATTAAACTGTAATAGTAAGTAGGGATCAAGGACTTTTTCTTTTTTCAACAAAATACAGTTCTGTGGATCTTCTCAGGCTATGTAGTGTTACAGGGCTCAGAGAAAACTGTTTCTGATTATTTGAAAAAAAGTAGTTTGCTATGCCACAGTTTGAGTTTACCTGGTATACAGTATGTGAGAAGGATTCTTCCCTTTAGTTCTCATCATGTTTTTGGAGTATTACTAAATTTTGCTTTTGCATGACCCATGCATCTTAATAGGGTCCTCTAAGGAATTAGACAGATACTGGAAATGAGCAGACAACTCCTAATAAGAACACACCCGGCAGTGTTGGAGTAGGAACCATGAGAAAATGGATCAGGCTGTGTAGGAAGCCCTACCACTTTTCCTCACAGTCTCTTCTTTTGCAGAAACCTGCCTGTGACAGACTGTCTTCTCCTCCTCCTCCTCTTCCACACCTGGCAGAAGGGAACGATGTAAAGAACACAGTGCTGCTGTTGATACCATTAACACCACTGCTCCATCAGATGTAGATACACGTGTTTGCATTATGCAGTTTACAGAAAGAACCAATTACTCTGGATCTGTACAAACCACTTTCAGACAGTGAAATGAAAAGATTGAATTAAGGCAGCTCAAAGAAGAAAGTGCCTTAACAAAGCTTGTTGAAAAAAATGCCTTCTGAAGCTTGTAAATAGCCTACTACATTCTCAAAAACAAATTTCCTGATCTTCAGTTTCCTTCTAGGTTATTTAAAAAGATATTCTAACATAGGTTTCACTTTAAAGAGCAAGCACAAACACACACAAAATACAAAATTGTACAAATTTTCTCTTTCTTGTTTAAAAAATATGGAAGAATACTCAATAACTTCATTCTTCTTATTATTATTATTTTCCTTCACAAATCTTGCCACAAAATGAATGTAGAAATGGAGCTCACTGCTTTTCCCTGCATTTTTTCGTTTTGGCAGGTGAGATGCTGAGCCAGGGGTTAGCCCAGAGGTCTGGCTGCATCTCGCTGAGAGGCAGCTCAGTGCCCGCCAGCTGTAGAGGACGAGCTCCTCTCCCTAGGGAGTTAGCCCCAAGATTTGATGACTGCCGCATCGGCAAAGACAAAGAAGCAGGAGGGGGTCCTTTGTGTAGGTTCCACAAGCTCAGTTTATTCCCAGAAGTACTGAAGGCACCAGGGACAAAGAACCAGGAGTATGAGAGGGTCCAGAGGTTTTATACTCAGGGAAAATAGGGCGGAGTTGAGGGGAATGGCCAATGAGAAAAAGCAAAGGGGGTGGGAACAACAACAGAGCAACCAATAGGAGTAACATGTAGGAGGGGTTTACAACAGGAGGCCAATGGGATGTCGAGTAGGGGAGAACTTTCTAGAATTTATGCATAAGCAAACACGGTTTACATATTCAGAATCTAATACATAAAACAGGGAAGGAAATCATGAACCAACCAACATCAAATTAGGAGTGCAAAGGCTTGTGGGCCCTCACCGTAACTAAGAGATGCTACACATCAGTACCTCACCACCAGGAGTCAGGATGCTGTGTGTCAGTGGTCATGGCTATAGCTGCATGCGCAGCAACAGGCAGGCTAGAATTTGAAATGGATTCCAAGGCTAAGCCAATTTCAGAAAAAAAAAAATAACTTCAATAAAACTTGAAGAGTTTTATGTTGATGTAACTTCCTGTAATTGACTTCATATGGGATCAGGCAAGAGTCTGTATTTGCAAAGTGACTGTAGTAAGAGGGCAGTAAGGTAAGATCACCACCTTCAGAAGTCACAAAGAGTCTCATTGGCTTGACTGTGTCACAAAACCACAAACTCCAGCTATGTATGGAAGCTGGGAAGGAAGCACATGAGCCATTTCCTCACAAAAAGTAAAAGCACAGAGAAGATGAGGACTGGTGCTCAGTAAAACTTGCCCTGATCTAGCAGGGAACTTAAAAGTACTTCTAGGTTCACCAGTCTAGAGCTAAAAATACCAAAAGTATCTCTTTATTCTCTTTGTGTCTCTCAACAAATCACAGCTTTACAACAGGAACATAACTAGCCTGTAGAATTTGATTTTTTTTTTTTTTTTAAGGGTACTTTTTAAAATATAACAAATCGTGGAAATAGCAATATCTATATCTCAGGATAGACTTTTCATCTGTAAATACTGTCTTTAGAAGCTAATTCACATATCAATACATAATGCCTTAATAACTTATAAAAAAGCATGGCATAGACTGGTGATAAGTGACTTTCAGCAAATCTCCCAGTGCCTGAGATAAGCTTCAGATGCACATTTGCCAATCCCAGTCCAGAGCTTTATCAAGAAAGCACACTTGCTTAGTGCTGCTTTGAAAATTATACTGACATCAAGGAACATGCTCATTGGGCCTAAACTGCAACAGTATTGATGAAGGCTGATACATTTCATGTTTTCCAGCTACTTCTCTGGCATTACCTACTCTCTTGATATTTGAGTTCTCTTGTCCAAATAATCAGCAGACCTTCTACAGTAAGCCCTCACAATAAACAGCTTTCTTACTGCTCCTGTAGCTTTGTTACTGTGATCATCAGTACAAGAACTACTTTTTTCTGAATGGCCCAGGACACTAACATGAGGCAAAAGTATATGATCATCATTACAACAGGCATGCTGCCTCTTTACATATGGAGGTAAAGAGGGGAGGAGGGAGAGAGAGACATTGATCTTCAGGAGTTTGTTGACTTGGTTCCATGAATCCTGGTAGTTCTATGTACTGAAATTCTCCAAGGAGCTGAACAGAGCTTGTACATTATTTTTCTTCTTTAAAAGCAGTGCTTTTTGCACCCCATTCCTTTAATGCATTCATCTAAATAAATCCTCTTGATGAAATAAAATTATCCTCTTCCTTTTTCTCCAGTGAAATAAAACAGAAAATTGGCAGTACTTGTCCCATTACAGTAAGAGCACAGGCATTATTTAACTGCTATTGGTAGAACTGTACTGTATTCTACCTGTCTTTTCATTTCTACAGTCAAAGCTAACACAAAGCCTTCTCCAGCTTTTCAAGAGTAATTTTATTTCAAAAACTGAAGGAATAGCTACCTCATAAATCATTTTTTCTTTAGTACCTTCCATTTATCAACTGGCATCGCCCAGCTATGAAAAAACATTTACGCAAACATTGAACGTTTTCTTTCCTGCTCTCAGAGAAGTAAAAGATAAAACAAAAGATACATTTAAGAAATAATTCTTAACAGTACACAGCATTTAGGATCCTCAACTCTTCCAGTTTTCTTTACTACAGAAACATTTACTACACAAAAGTTTAACTTGACTGAAGCTTCTGCTTCTGCAAGGAAAATCCACAACATAGAAAAAAAAGCCAACTTATTGCAGAAAAATACTTTTTTGTCTTTTTGTTTTTAAGTCAAAATTTTAATCACATCATCTATTACAGTTCTTCCTGGAGTGTCACTCAGCAGTTGCCACTATGATTTCTGAACATCAGTATCTGTATATAAGATAGCATTCTTGCTTGATGAGGCCATGCTTCTGCCTTGCCATTCAAAGGGATCCACTGTAAAGTGACCTCCAATCTAATTGGATTAGCCTACAAAAATATCACTCAGCCCATCCTTTTAACCTTCTTACCAGCAAATTCATAACTAAGTAGATTCATTTTAAAGAGGAAACCTCTCACAAAGATCTACAGGCTGAGAAAACAAGGGACTCAGTAGTCCAGTGTAAGGCATCAGTAACGACGTAGGCACTGCTACTGAAAGACTGGATTAACTGAATTATTTTTCCCTGTATTTACCAAATCCAGAAACTGATACATCACACAGATGCATATTCCTAGGGAAAATGTGAAATGTCAAGGCTTTACCACTTCACCAGAGCAGATAATTAAGTAATTAAAACAATTAAACTTTGACAGAGCACCAGCGACCCCCAGGTGAATTAAAGTCCTGAATTATGAAAGCATAAATAAGGGAAGAGGGAAGACTTTGGCACATATGTAGGACAGATTAAGTACAGTTGTAGGATTGGTTTTACAATTTATGCACTTATCTTCCAGATGTGCTTAGCTGTCCACAACTTTTATTGTCAAACTGCTTATTTAGATGTCAGGGCAAACTCATCTAGGTATGTTTTCTCTCTGAAAAAACAGTGAATTAAAAAGCAGGGTATTTAGTAATCTGTTCTCTCAACCTTTTACACCACATGAAAGGGCTGAAACAGTAAAAGGATGTCTTAACAGATCTGCATCCATCTCAGTAAAATACATCCGTCAGTCGAGGCACCTGGGAAAGGGAATGTCAAAGGGGCCCTTTGCAAGGAACATACGCAAATCATCAATCACTAAATTATGCCAGATGCTTATAACCTCCACTACACCTTTTGTTGGGGACTGTCTGCTCATCAGTAACTGCTCACGTGCTACATGCAGAAACACCCTATTTGCTAAATAAGGAATATGAGCAACACAACCATCACAGCATGAAGTTCAGAAATAATTTTTTCTCTTACTGTTAGGGCAGGCTTGCTTTACTTAGTTGTTTGGGGGTAAGGAATTTGGTTTATAATACATTGGACTGCCTGCTGTGATGAACCAACTCCAGGTAGAATGAGCTGGCCCTGGGGACTGGATGCGTTATGTAGATGTGAAGCAGGAACAGCAGCACAATCACAGAGTGCAGTGACGATAGGTAACATGTAATTCCCAGCAGCTGGCAGTTGTGAACACTTCAACTACCAGATTTGTTGCAAGTGAGAGTGTGTGAACATATCTTATGCTGCAATATTTTTTAGGTGGAAAGTCGCCTTAAAAAAGAAGAGAGAACAGGGAAAATGTTATGAGAAGAGAGACCCACCAAAAATACAAAACATGTCACATACAGGAGATTTCACACTTTTGTTTCTCAAAAGCACCTCTAATATTCTTCTACTCTGAAATTGTTAATAACACTTCATTTCATTGCCTTTACCAAATGGAAAGATATACCCTAGAGAAAATAAGATTAAAGACTATCAACTACTTGTTTTTAAAATGAATTAAACCATTTTTATAATAAAAATATAGTAAGAAAGCAATTTGTCAAATAATTGAAATACTAAATATGCAATTAAAAGCCTAATTATAATCTCACAGCAAATTAAATACAATCCATATGTTAAAGTTGTTGTTTACTTAAACAAGAATTTTTAGAATTTTACAGCTTTGAGTCAAACCCTATATTGATATGGTTTAACATATAGTACTTAATTTAAAAAATAATCTAAATTAGCTGATGACA
Source organism: Corvus moneduloides (assembly GCF_009650955.1). Classification (NCBI taxonomy): domain Eukaryota; kingdom Metazoa; phylum Chordata; class Aves; order Passeriformes; family Corvidae; genus Corvus; species Corvus moneduloides. The sequence goes on along the minus strand of NC_045476.1, from coordinate 103,904,126 downwards.
CAAAATGGGTAGAGAGTATAAAAGATTATAGAGTAAGGAACAAACCTTTCAGAATGGTTTCTGTAGATTAACCATGTGGGTGGATAAGTAACTCTTGGAGTTCAGAGAAGAGAACAGAGCAGTGTCGATGTAATGAACAGAAGTAGGTGGATGGTTCCAGTTCGAATCAGAACATCTCCCACTTCATCAAGGCTGCTGAAAATGATTCATTCTATAGTACATTTTACATGCCATGAACATTCTGTAGGTTTTCTTTCCTACTTGTCAAAGCCATGTGCATAGTCAGAGGTGGGAAAGAAAATGTCCTTTTGATTATGTCCCAGCATCCTTGGTTTTCATTAAAAAAAAAGAAAAAACACAGAAATAAACATCAGTTTGGAAACAAGGAAGAATAGGGAAACTCGAGCCTAAATTGGGTTCAAGTGAATAGAAAAGAAAATACAAATGGAATTGGGAAAAATAGATTTGGAGGGAATGGGGGGGGGGGGGGGAGGAGGGGAGGGGGAAACAAGAAAGGAAAGTCCAAAAAAGCAGTATTACTGAGAACACTTACTTTGAGTTTATATATCAATCGTTAATTAATATCTAGGTATTTAGCTGCATTATACCTTAGTGAACATTCTTCTAGAGGTTTCCATGGGAGAACAGACCATCATCTATTCCTCAGAAATAGCTAGAAGAAATAAAAAAAATCAACTCTCCACTATAACTCCTCCAAATCTGTGCAGCTCCTGAAAAGACAAGTTTTCTCTGCATTATACTATTACTTTACTAACAATACCATTAATGCTCCAACACAGATCATTAGTTTAAAAGAGTGTAGAAAAGAGGTTGAAAGCACAAGCTGGTAATTCATAGCTCCATGACAAAGACCTTTCTGAACTTGTAATGACCACTGACAGTACTGAACTATAACCCAGTTATATGACTGAACTGACCATATTGTGCCTCTCATTAAACCTCCCGTTATACTTAAAAACATACTGAAATCAATTTTCACTGAAGTAGGAACCTAAACATGTGTTTAATTCTGAGCACATGCTCTGCTAAATGCTGCAGAACAAACCCCCATATCCTGTGTAGTAAAGCAGGTCAAGTAGAGATAAGAGCTTTTTCAGACTGTTGTCTTCCACCATGCATCTCTGTTGAATGACTTATGAATATGAGAGTTTGATTAGTACTTTCCAGGTCCACCCTGTATTGCTAACAAAGTTATCCTAAGATTGATGCAGAAGGCTACTGGTGTTCTTTTGGAATAACTGCAAAAATTAATTTTCAGGAAAAATTTATTCTCTGTTAATATTTAGTTGTCTTACAAACGAAGCAGGAAGAAAAGAGGAATTGGAATGGAAAACCAAAATGTGGCTAGTGGCTATGGCCAACGCCAGCTGACAGTGGAAAACAAAATGGAATCCTAGGGATTTAATCTAGTCCACCTGGCAGACTTTGCCTTGAATATGGAGACCAGGTGAAAAAACAGGAACACTCTGATTATTAATTCATAACTAAGTCTTTACACATTATAACAATCAAAGAATCAGTGCCAAGGAATGGCACTTGAATTTGGGAGAGTAGGGTGTAAGGGAAGAGACTCAGAAAGACATAAGAAAAGAGACACAGAGAAGAAATGTAGATGGTAAATAGAGTAATAAAGTTCAACTACAAATATGGTCACTGACATTGAAAGTTATGAAGAAGAGATTAATTTACCAATTCAAGACTTAAGCAGATATCATTCCCTATATTTACAGCTTTGAGAAAACTGGAGTGGATAAATATGAGCAGCAGTCACTGCAGTCTTCTAACAGAGAGCAAGTCTTCTATTCATCAGAGCAAGAAAGCCATGTCATTACTTAGTAGAATAAAACATACAGGTAGTAATCAAGTAATTTGCAATAAAAAAACCCCAAACACTAACAATATAATAATATGCAGGGATATACATTTTTGTCACAATCCCACTAAACTACTGTTTTTAGCAGAAAAACAACAGATGAAGCATTTTAATGGCCAGATCAACCAAAAGATAATTCTCAGTTTTGCTTTCTTCCTCTTTATCCAATACTGATAATGCGCACAAGCTACTCCTTAGCGTTTTATAAATTAAAATGTAGCCTCTCTTTCTATGCATGCATATGACTTCAGTATGTATCTAATTTTGTCTTTTGTGGACTCCTCACACCTACTGTAGCCAAAAAAAATTCCAGTCCACAGGCCAATTTTACAGTTGGGTCTAAATTTATTTACAAGATAAAAAATCCACACTCTTAATCTAAAACATATGGTTTCTGCTTATCACTTCTCCATTTTCCTTTCTTTTTTTTTCCTCAACCGTCAATTTAGAGGCCTCAAACTCCACAAACATTTTGCATAAATCAAATTAACTGATTTGATTTAGCTATCTACCTAACATTAATCTTTACAGAAATCACTTTTTTAAGGATTGATCTGATCCTCTGACAGGTACCTGTAAAGCTTCCTAGAAAGGCTCTTTCATACATACAAGTATGTTTCACTTGTAATTTTTCAATTTTTTCAGACTACCATTCATGTCTTCCCAACTTTCTGAAAAGTGTACTCTGTGGGGTACTTAATGACAACTAGATAGAAATATGAAACACCATCAATAGCCAGAAGGGAAAGCTGATAATTTAAAGTATGATTTTTTTTTTTTCTTCTTTTTAATTTTACACTCTCCAGGTGAAAGGGCACTTTCTACCACAAAGCTAAATAACTTATGCATTTTTGAGCTTTCTCCAGGGCAGGTTTAAACCTCTGGCAGTAAATCTGAAAAGAACTAAGAAGTTTTGCAAACTTCACTGTCTTTTAAATGCAAAGTATCTTCTTTGATGTATCCTACCTGAGACACAGCAGGATATTTGTTTTCTAAAGGACTGGTATCAAAATGAAACCTACTACAAAAGAAGTACTTCCTTACATGAAGAAGATAAGAAAGAGTAAACAACATATAAAAGACAGGAGTTGCATTAGTAATATATTTCTGGAAGGCTTTGGCATATTCCAGGGAAAAAAATAAGGATACATCTTGGGAGAGAGAGAGGAGGTAATAACCCCAGGGAGGGGGTGGGTACATTTGGTATATACAAATATACACACAATAAATAAACAAAACCCAAATATCCTCTCCAGTCAACATGTATCCTTTTAGTCAGTGTTGGCTCTGATGACTTTTAGCTGGTGATAACCTCAACAGAAAGTTTTACAGTAGCTAATGCAGCTAAGTCTCCAACTGTAAAATCAGTGGCAGCTCTTCCCTTGGTGTCTTGGGGTGATTTTATGATGTGTATCCCACGTCGCTGCCCTATGCCCAGAAATTAACTTTGTGCCTTTCTATGCCTCTAAACTGAGCCTGAGAGGGGGAAGGAAAAACTGAGCAAAACTTTTTCAAAGCAGTTTGCAGCTTGTTCAAGGTCACACAGAGATAGCAACTTTTTTTTTCCCCAGCTGCAGCAGGGGAGCGAGGAAGCACCCGGATTGCTGCTTTCCAGTCAGCTTTTGGCCAGTGGTTCAGCTTCTTTTTCTCTGGAGAGAGACTGAGAGTTGAACTTTGCTTTTCCTTCCTTGGAATTTCAGATTTTCTTCCTTTTCTACTGGACTGCTTCAACCTCAGAGCACATCAGGAGGACTTCCCACTGGGCACAGAGGGCCTGGCCCTGGCCCAAGCCCCAGCTCTGAGGAGACCAAAGGGAGGACTCTAACACTTTCCCAGGTTTTTTCTCCACAGGGAGAGATTTTATTATTTAGCATTATTTTCCTTTTCCTGTGTGTTTGTTAAATAAATAGTTTTTATCTCCTTCAGTTTCCTTTGAGGAAAATTTATTTTTCCTGAACCTGGTGGGGGAGTGCCTTCTCTCAGAGGATATATTTCTAAATTTGGCCGAACTGGAACACTTGGGAAGATCCATTCCTACCAGAACTCAATAACCCTTGGTAAAATTTTCGAGGCTTTTTTTCCCTCTCGTATTAGGGAAGGATCCCAATGTGCTACCAAGCCTGGCAGTCCAAGACACAAGCACAAGAAGCATTCTGTGCCTGCACAATGGCCCTCAGTCGGGAGTTCCCTGACTGCCTACATGGCCACAGAGAGTGACAAGTGACAGCTCAGGATAAGCATGAGCAGGGGAGTTTAAGAGAAAATGAAAAGGTTATTCACAGGCTAACAGTTAATGCTTCTGCTTCCGATGGGTACCAAGTAAGTATTTCCAGCTCATTCTTTTTATTTTTACAATGAGTAACCTATACTGATCTTATCCTATGTCATGTTGTTATCTTAGAACTCTGTTGCACATGACTACTACAAAATTTTCTCTTGAGATATCCATCAGCTAAAAGCATTACAGACAACACGGGTTAACAGGATCCTTCATGATAAGGGAGGATATAGGGCTAAAGGTACTTAATATCTCTGCTTCATTTCCCTTCATTAGTTAGTCAAATTTCACTTGATAGAGGATAGGTAATTTCTTAGTCACGTCTTCCTGTGTTAAGCACAATAGAGAGAACTTGGTATTTCCAAACACTGTGCTGAGAAGCTCATGATAAAAAGAAAGTATACAGCAGGAAAAGAAAGGATTTGGGAGAGCAGCCATGTTTATGCAATTTTTGTGCCATGGATTAAACATATTTTCCTGCTACATTCTTTGGAAACCTTGTATTTAGTTCTTGAACACTAAAGAAACAGAAGATGCCAAAAATTTTACATGCCATTTGCAGAAAGCTGAAAAACTTGCACTTTTCCATCTGAGAGCAGCTATCACCAGCTTTTTGAAGCAGTGCAAGCATTTTTTATATAAGGTTAGACCTTAAAACCATTTAAAATATAGATATTATCTAAAACATTTTCACTTTCATTAAGTTTTATTAATGTAGGGAATAAATAACCAGACTTTCAGTGTATAGAAATCCATTGGCTTGTCCAGGATCTTTTATAAAGAGATTTTTCTGGTTGGCTGGCAACTCCCTTGGAAACTGTACTTTTACACTGTGTAAAATGAGATGCAATAAACCAAGCACTCAAGATAACATCTACCTACTGCAGCAGGATAGGGACAATAACAAATACAGCTTTTGTTATGATTGCAGGCTATTTTTCTCTGAAGGGTCCTCTCTCAGAGCACAAGATAAGTAGATTGTAAGAATAAGTAAGGATCACAAACAAAAGTTTCCATCTTTAGAGCTCCTGTTCCTTTTTAAAAATTAGAAAGCAAAAGTGAATAAAGAGAAACTGGAAGAATTTATGTACAGTTCCTGTAACTTTGTGCCCTCTTGAAAAACAGATCCCATTCTAGCATCTGCCAAAAAAGATCCTGGGTGGTGCTAAGCAAAGCACCTAGGCTGATTTCACTTTTCTCCAGTGGTAATTAACAGTGCACTCTTCACAGCTGACCTATCTCTAGAAAGTCATCCCCAGCTACAGCATACTGTTGGTTGATTTTGTGAACTCACTGAGAAGAGTTCCTGTGATTTGTAAGAAAGAAGTTTAGACAGTTCTAGTTGGTGATTTTCAACGGCACAGCAAGGCTCCTTAGAGAGCTTTGGCAATATTATTAGCTGTGTTTCTGTGCTCAGTCTCATGCAAGAGACACCTGAAATAATTCTCCCACCTGATGGGAACAGAAGTAAACTGTAGTACTCAAAGCAATCTTGCTGTCACAGAAGACTCAGCTTCACCCCTTCATCATCAGTATCAGCCAGTAGAATAAAAGCTGTCACTATATGTATATGACTATATGTATACTCTGGAAACTCTTCTGTGTTTGTCACAGAATATCCTGAGTTGGAAGAGACCCACAGTGATCATTACCTGACCTGTGTTAAAAACTCCTGTGCTTGGAACTTTTGGATGAGGCAGCTGAAAACAGATCTCTTATCTGGTAGCTAGGCAAGATTCAAAATGCTGAGAATTAGTCTTTCTTAAGTGCAATATATGTTCTGCTTGATAATGAAGAGTCCATGTGCTCCTTAGAACATGTAGTGCTGTCTGTTCATCTCACTACCCTCAGCTGCAGAAGAGGCTTATGTAGAAAAACACCACCAATTCAAAAGCACCATTCAAAGGTTTGAAATGTGAAAGTTCAAAAAATTAAGTCAAAACACAACAATGCAGACAGATTGGTAACAACACTCAGACTACATGAGGATGCACCAAGATGTTTAAACAGCGCTGTACATCTGTATGAATTCTACTGTTGGAATATGTAGCAACAGCTTATGGAAACAACTGGCCTTTAAGCTCAGTGATAGCTATAAATGCAGCTCCTTCTATGCTGTATGTAAGCTTGGGATGAGACTGGAAGAGATACAGGTAGACAAATCTAACTACCCACTTTTCTTCTCAGGTAGAGAAGTCCAATCCCATCAGTCACTTCTCCTCTTGAAACCACTCCACAAGCCTTTACAACACTCCAACATAGCAGGAAGTTTCCCCGGGGGGGAAGAAATAAAAATAGTTTTCTACATAACAAACTGAAATAACTCATGAAAGGATTTAACAAGTTAAAAAAGAAAAAAGAAAATCAGCTTAGCTTCTTGTGAAAACACAGTCTAAGCTTCCATGTATCTCAGTTTCTTCTCAGTACAACAGGAATATTCATAACATTGTACCTCAGAGGAGTTTGTTGGAAATGTATTCAAATACATGCCTCAGAAGCACTGAGAAAAGTATGATGCACAATACTGAGTACTGCAGCAAAGTCCATGAGGAAATTAATAATTCCACCTTCAGTGCATCTTCTTGTAATTTGAAATAAATAAAATATAAGGCCAAATACTGAATGAAGAAGATAAAAGTGAAAAATTAAATAGCTGGTCATGAATGGTGAGCACCATCCATCCTGTATGCTAAACAACTCACTGATCCTATTAAGTTAACAAACCAAAAAACAAAACCCAGATAAGACTATTTAATTAAAACTTATATTAAAACCCAATTGTACTCACTGTTTTTCTAAAGAAAATATGAAAAGACAGCAGTGGATAAATTCTGCAAATGGTGCCAAAGCTCACTGTAAAGCTAGTAATGCTAAGAACACTATAGCTGGTGATGCTCAAACTGGCCAGCCTAGAAGCTACATAAGATGGGCTTAGCTGAAAAATATGCACTTCAGGACTCCCAAAATACAAAGCTGGGCACTGTGAAATGAACAATATGTTACAGGTATAGAGTCCAGTCGTAGAGATCTACAGTACAGATGTAATACAATGGAGTGGTATATGATGCAATCAGATTGAGCATAATGCTACAAAACCAACAGAAAACCAGTCCCCAGTATAAGGCTGTAGCTGAGAGGCTAAACATGAGGTTTTGGTGTGTAAACAAGGGAGATACAGCAAGGACATGACACTGCAAAGGATGACATAGAGCAGGCGGATGACATTGCATGAGAACAATGTATTACTGACCTGGTGCTTCTCTGTCTCTGAAAAATACTGCTATTATTCAGCAATAAAGAGCAAATTTTTTGGGTTCTCCCCACCAGCAAAAGACTTTTATGAGCTTCTGCAGCTGAGCCCTCTCACCTCTGCCAAAGAAACTGGTGCTCCCAGGTATAAGGTTCCTGTTTATCTGCTGTGAATGCCATCAGAACAGAAGACTGACTCAGAGTGATTAGTTACTGTTGGTGCTTTGCTTGCTACATCAAGGTTGACTCTGGGTAGTTGGTTGGCAAAAACAAAATTTAAACTAAGAGAAAGGCAGTTTTTAAACTCAGAAATATTCAGCAAGTGGTGGTTAAAGTCTTTTGATGTGTGATCCCACTGCAACAGGAATGTTAGAACCTGACAGGCTCTACAGAAAGCAAATAAGCAATGACAGATGATAGCAAAGTGTCCAGGGAAAGAAGTGACTGAAGAGCATCTTCTCAATCCTCTCAAGGTTTTCATCTGCAGGGTCTGGAAATTTCTTTGTTTCTGGGTGCACATTTGTGATAATGTACTGTTTGGACTTCCTCTTTTTTTCCTGGGCAGTCTCACTGATATATCCTTATTTTTCCTGTTTACCAAAAACTAGAAGTCATTTATTTCTGCCAGTCTATGCTGACTTGCGCAAGAGTAAGAAATACTTGTTCCACTTATATTTTGAGCATAAAAAGATAAATATTTCCCAGATTATATAAATTCTGCCAGGTGCCATTAGAAGCAGATTATGTATTTTGGTTCCAAATGTATCAATAAAAACAAATCAAGGACAATTTGCACTCTAGAGGGACGTATAACAGATAAATTATTCATTGAAAAGGGATGTTGAACTATAAAAAGTGGTTGAACCAATTACAAAAAAATAACCCTATGTCAAATGCTATTTTATATTGCTGCAGTAAGGAAATTTCAGCAAGATATAAAAACTCTTTACTGAGCTAAGCTAATTCAGTTGACCAATAGAAGAAAAAAGAAAAAAACATTAAATCCATTAAATCCTATATCAATACTATGCTAGAAATCATTTTGCAGGCAGCCTTTTATTTTTTTCAGAAAATAAGCAGGTGGAATGTAAGAATGTTGACCTGGATGAAATTCCCACTCAGAAACACTGCAGCTATGAGAAATTACCTGTCAAAGGAATAAGAAAAAGATGTGTTTTGCCATTTAGAATCTCTGTGTTTTGGAAGCAGAAGAAACATTCAAGCTGGACAATTTCACTCTTTGCATCAGTCTGAGCTTGACTGAACTGACTAAATCGTGTTTTGAGATGTTTGTTTGCTGCTTGCATGTTGACCTGTATGTTATTTTTCACTTTTTACAGCTCAGATGCTTTTATTTGAAGTATTAAGCTCAGAGAAAAGTTCTGACAATTACTATATCAGCTTAAAACATCTTGCACACTCAGATTTTTCTTTCATGGATAAAAGCACAAATTTTAAAAAATAAATGAAATTAACAGCTTCTTGAACTCTTGAGGAACTCTGACGATCAGAGTAGTGTTGTTTCCAGTACTATTATTATGCAAAAAGACTGAGATAGTAAATCCAATGTGCATCCTAGTAAAAGGCTCCAGATTCTGCAAAGTGCTTAAATATCCCAAAGTGTCATCCTATCGGAAAAAGTTCTTTAGAAGCTCTAGAGAAATCAGACTGAGTTGAATGACACAAATAGAACAAGTGACTGGAGAAGCTGAAGCAAATAAAGACGCCACGTCTGACAAGGTGACAATATACAGAAGAACACGTTGCACACAGAAAAGCACATACCCCAGAAAGCCAGAAATGCATTTTCAAACACACACACACACACACACCAGTGTCTTTCTGGAAACAGAGTGAACAGAAGGACACCAGCTCACTCATGTTTTCATGGTCTGACATGGAATCTCTGCTGTCATTGCTATATAAGTGTATAAGTCAAACATACCATTTAAAAAATGCCTGTATCACAAACAATCTGTTGTCAATTAAAAAATTAAATAACACAATGTACATCTCACTGAGGCCCTTTTGCCTCCAAGCCGGATCTATACTCAGGACTGTCCTGAATCCAGTAAGATAACTGAATGATGCAAGTAGGATTTTACCAAAAACATCTTATTTTCAAAGAACGTAGAGAAACCCTTGTTTCCTTAAGCAATGAAAGACCTAGGAAATAACCCTACCTGGCATTTTCAATGATGCCTTTCAGCCAACACAACTCTCTGCATCACTCACAACTGTTTCTTTCTGGCCTGCCACCTTGCAGGTAGGATTTCTGTTCAGGCATTCACCAGTTGCTCCACCTGTTGAACCCCTTTGGTGACATATTTGGAGGGTCTGACTGGGGAGCTGTGGGGAATGGCTGCCAGAGGATCAGGGCAATTGTGGCCATGGGCAAGGAAATGGCCAGCAATTAAAGCCAGGGAGGGTGGAATTTGGTGACTGATCTGATATGTCCCTTACACCTGTCAAAATGACAGGCATCTCAGAAAATGATTTATTTTTATATTTATTTTAAATAAATATATGGATAGATATATTATATATTATCTATAGATAATAGATAACACTTTGGTCATTCAAATATTTACCTGGAATGGTAAAGTTTGGTTTCATGACCTGCTCATTTTACATCTCTTAGAAAAAAGTTACCACCACCCACCAGCCCATCAGTTTAAGCTAGGTGAATTCACTTTCCATTTTGAACTGGGTCTCTCACAACGAGAAAAAAGTAAGAAAAACAGACAAAAAAAGGAAGAGGAATAGGCCTAGCAGAAAAAAAGTAGAATGAATAAACCAAGTCCATGGTCTCTTAGTTGGGACACCAAGTAGGACATCAACATAGGATGAGGAAACCCAGATTCTGATTCATGCTTACAGAGCAATCTCCATAAATGATTGTGAAAGCAGAACTGGTAGACAAGATTCCCCACCCTCACTCCCCACAAAGTAAGGGTCCTAACTGCTGGACTACACAGCCTTTCCTACTCTCCTCCTTTGATCATCAGATAAAACACGTCACTTGGCAGAATGGTTGTATTGCCTGTCTTGACGGAAAGAAGGAAGGTCTGCTCTATCCTTTCAAAACTAATGCCAAAGTGCATCTGTCTTAGGATGGCTTTTAGTCTCCATACCTCGAAGCAGATAAATTAGTGACATCTGGACAGAAAGGAACTTTGAGACATACTCTTGTGCTTTGCATTTTCTCTAGCTTTTAGCCCAGCATTCAGGATTTTCTAATTTTTTCTCTGAGCCTTTCAAATACCACAGTGCTGTCTGAGAATCTGGGTTCACAGAAGCACAGAATGGGTAAGGTTGGAAGGGACCGCAGTGGGTCATCTGGTCTAATTTCCCTGCTCAGGCAGGGTCATCCTAGAGCACAGGATTGCATCCATTTGGTTCTTGAATATCTCCAGTGAGGGAGACTCCACAACATCTCGGAAAAATCTGTTCCAGTGCATTGTCACCCACACAATAAAGTCCTTCCTCATATTCAGGTGGAAATTCCTGTGTATCAGTTTCTTCCCATTGTCCCTTGTCCTATTGCCTGGCACCAACAAGAAGAGCCTGGCTCCATCCTCTTGACACTCTCCTTTCATATTTTTGTATACATAGATGAGATGCCTCCTCATTCATCTCTTCTCAAGGCTGAACAAGTCCAGCTCCCTCACTTTAGATTTTGTCATTTCTTTGCCTTTCAGGAAACAATACCTTAAGTGTGGGTAACATCTAATACATTAGCATTTTAGGCCATTTTTTAATTCTAGTTCCTAGCATAATAAAGAGTAGCTTCTATTGTCTCCAGGTCTCTTATTACTCATTTATTTTGCATTGCCATGAGCTTTAGCAAGATCTGAAGACAATCTATAGATGAAAGTCAGTCACATTTTACTGGTGTAATGGAGTACATTAGCCCTCTTCACCATGCAAAGGATTGAAAGGTTCATCAGTAGTAAAATGAAAGTAAAAACTAATAGAACTGGGCAACCAATACACTCCAAATAATATCCATAATATATTTTACTCTCTGCAGATTCTGATGCATTCTCCTAGCAAATAAAGTCCAAGTGAATTTACCAAAATATCTGAATGGACTATTCAGCCTATATACGGTATTCACCATGCAATATCTATCTGAAAGTGAAGTGAAAGAATTCTATTTTCTTTAAACCTTAGTTTGTAAACAGCTGCTGTTACCTTGATTAAATCTAGCTTTTCAAATGTTATCAAATCTGTCCTGCCTGAAATATGTTATCCTGCCAAAACAGTCTCTAGTATCAATAAACTGAGCTATAAACTCATCCACAGGAGAATCCTACTGATGATTGTATAGTTAGGATAAGGCGATTGTCAAGCATTCACTCTGCAAGAGAATATAGAACTAATGGTGGAAATCTGCAGGATTTTCTGCTTGCAAAACAGCTGTTCATATATTTATAAACAACGTTTTCCATTTTCCCCTTCTTCCTTCTATTTTAACCCTAATGTCTTATTTGTAAGATAACTAGAGACATAAAGAAAATTTTGGTTTTATTTCCATGACAAGCATAACACAGAGGGGAATAATTAATCTAACTTAACTTAGTTTAGCATATAAATTGAACTATAGCCTGTATAGGTCATCATTAGACCTACATCTGTATCCATTCTTTCCTTCATGTGTTTATGAAATTATCCAAATTTGCAAACACTAAAACTATCACAGATCACAGCCCCCAAAGTGCCATCAAACTACCAGCAAAAGAAGCTTTGCCAACACTGAGGCACAGAAACACTGTGAAAAAAACAGAGATTCTAGTTTGTGGCACTACTCTTGCCTCCCTCTGTCAGAGGTAACATTCTACTCTGATGTGCTAAGTAGCCCCCAGGATGCCAGTGAAGCTGAGCCACTCCAGTTGCTCGCCTGCTGAGACACTCCTAGGGGCTTTCACATGCCAAGAGGATATTTTCCAGCTGCATGAGAAAAGCAGGCTGGCACAGCAAACAGTTCTGATCCATTCTCACAATATCCCTTAAACTGCAGAGCATCCTATACCTGATATCACTATATTTTTCACACACAAAAACCACCTAGGCATATAAAAGCAAATTACATCAGTAGGCTACAAATTACTTTCTTTTCCTGGAAAGGAATGGACAAGGGATAAGAGAATGCAGTAAAAAAAAAAAAAAAAAAAAAAAAAAAAGACAAAAGCATTAATGTTAATTTTGTTAAAGGAAAAAAAATGCATTTTAACCTGGCTGACATACAAGCCTCAGAAACTGACAAACTGCAGTCAAGATAAATTCATGAAATCAGAATCAAGTGAATTTCTATTTCTAAGCAGAAGTAAATCAACCAGTTGTGACAGGTGTGAAATGACCACCTTAATTACATGCACTTAGTTTCTGCTAGATAGGACACTGACGTTTACATAAAAGAGAGCAGAAGAGAAATATTAATATGAAGGAAACTGGAAAAGTTAGAATGTTGGAAATATATTGAGGAGACAATCAAGAGAAATGTCAGTGGGAAATGAAAGTCAATACAAAATTATTCGTACAGTGAAAGGAGACAAAATGCTGGGGAAAAATAGCATTGGCAGTAATTTATACACATGTAGGACTTGACATAATGAGGAAACCAGAGGAAAGAAATGCCTTTTAATGGCTAGCAATAAATACTGCCAAGAAGGTCAACACAATCAAACCAGGTAAGAAAAGAGTAAGACTTTATTACTGAGAGAGGAAGATCTCCTACTGTTAACCTGTTACTTTTCCTCCCTCTACCACCCAGACAATCTGCTGACAACCTGCTGCAACTGTGTTTAACACTACTTCTTGAAACAGAAGTCCTAGTCTCATTAAAAAAAGCTCCTGTTCACATACTTCATCAGGGATGCTCCAGCCAAGAAGGCCCAGATTGGCTGGTTAATATTCCAGCAGTGAGAAGAGCCCTTAGATGTTCGTTACCATGCATAATGTAAAGACTCTGAACAAGAGACAAGAAAAAAAGAAATCACAAAAAAGATTCAAGTTAAGAGACAACAATAAGATAAATGCTTGTTTTAAGGTGCAATGATCAAAGAGAAAAACACTTGCTTACAATTACAGGAACATAAGTTAGAGAATCTAGTAAATTTCCTAAATCACAGGTAATTAAAAGTAGCTTGATCAAAGAAGAAAATGGATACAATATGTGCTTTATAGTAGCACAGTATAAATTTCAGCAGTTCATAGTATGCTCCCTAAGGAAAAAAAATCCAATTGGAAAATTCAGTCTTGGCAAGATCTGGGTGTAATCCAAACAGCTTTTCTGTTTTTAAATCATATGGTTCACAATTATACAAATACTGGTTTAATTACGTTCTTTCTCTGATGTTTTGCAGTATAAAGGCAGACATCACTGGTTAACTTTAGAGAGGACATGAGTACTGTGCTCAATAAAGTGGTCAATAGACAACTTTGTTAATTAGATCCTTTTCTGTTTAATGAGTGGTTGATAATAGGAATGGCTCTGTGACCTTCTGATTCTAAGGAAAATAAAGGACTCCACTTTCAAAATTTTTTATTTTGGCAAATTATCTGTTGTGCAATTTCAATCAGGATGTTTGTGTACCTCTGGATGGCAGATACAGGCAGCAGTGGATCCTCCTGTCAACTCTCACCAGTCAGTGACAGCTTTTGCTATGATGAAAAATGTAATAAGATATATAAATAATACTAGATTTCTTGTTTTGATTTTACATTCTTTACTTGTTCAGTGAAGTGCGATAAAGCCAAGAAGACACAAAATAACTGACATGGAGAGTTCAAACTTATCTGTTTCTTTCCAAGTCCTGATTTCTCTCAAATATCCACAAGCAGGGAAAACAGAGAAGGAAAATAAGACAATGTTGTTTCTTTGCCAAGAGCCAGTCCCTAGGTCAGAGAACTCTCCTTTAAAAGGTAGTACATGATGCAATAAGAAAAGTAATTTCTAAAGGCACTTTCAGGGACTCAGGTTGAGCTTTGTAATACCCACCGTGTGAATGGAAGTCACACTAATAAAGCCCTATAATGTACATTGGAAAACAGGAAAGGAAAACATAAAACTCCAGTTTTAAAAAAGCCAAAATACTGCTGTTTCTGTGACCCAAGGAATATGCAAACTGCAACCCTTATCACACCCCAATGACCAAATCTCTAATCCACAGAACAGATTAAAACTGGTGGGGTTTTATGAGAAGGATAGCATAAAAAAGCAAGGTTGGACCCTCCTGGGAAAGAGAGAAAATTAAAGGAGATGGTTTTTTCTGAACTAGCCCTGAGGAAAATAACTTCACACAATTGATTCTCTTATGTTCTACTGCTACACAGGAGGCTGAGTAAAGAAAGGAGTAGAAGAGCTTTTAGTCAGCTCTGTACTACATTTGGTAAGCCTGTTCAGGACTCAGTATGTTCCTGCTGTAAACCAATGGCTTCCCAGACAGCTTTCCATGTCACAATTTTACACGTTACCTGACACCTGTCCTTCCCTGGATCATGTCCTGCTGCCTCTCACGACATTTCAGGCACACATTGGACATACTGCCCATTGCCAAGTTAACTCAATTAACTAAAGCAGCAGTATCATTATCCCTAAGGAAGAGGAAACCCTGTCCTACTGAGACAGCAAACAACTGGTTCAGAGAAGAGCTGTCAACGAGTTGTCAGTGGGAAAGTGTTGCAGTGGGGATACTGCAACACGACGCACCAAACAAGGAGTCCCGTGGAAAGGAAAGATATATGGACAGATTCTTGGTAGATGTTTCAGAGATGTTTATTTCTCCAGCCGCATGGCCGGGGCTCTGCTGAGGAACTGCTCAATCACGGGACCCGAGGGTCCTTGCCCGCGCAGGGAACACAAACCAACCAATGGGAACGAGGCTGAGCAGGGGCAGGGAAACCCCGTGTCTCCCCTCAGGGCTCCTCTCCCAGGACCACATGGCGGGGGTGGGGGGGGAGACCCTGACAGGAAAGAGTCAGGTTGTCCCTTCTGGCAGCAAAGAACCATTAGCTTAGCTCAGATGTACATACCTTCAGCTAGCAGTGAACTCAGCAGCAATGCCCCTTGCAGAGAAGGCATTTCTAAGGACCGTCTCATTCATCTTACAGAACCTTTACACAGAGAAATGGAGAAAAAGCAGTAAATCAAACAGAGCCCAAAGAGCTTCTAGAAGCTCTAACCAAAACACAGTTACAGAGGCAATCTTTGCTTCTACTGACCCCAGACAGATGACAGCTTGCAACTCGAGCCCTTGTTCTTGGTGTGTAAAAAAGGAAAATGCACTGGATACTACTTTGCATTTAGCTCAGGACAATACTCCAGAATCTTGGCAGACCACAGCTACTGAAATAGGTAAATCCACCTCTCCATTCAGTACACTCTGCAGTAACAGAGTGAGACAGGTGTGTCCTATGTATTAAGCTCTAGATACTTTTAAGTAAAGTGCCTCAAAACAGTTCAGGTTCAAACCAGGAAAAATTATATGAATAAAACAAAATGCTAAACTTTCCTCAAAGCTCTCCTTCAAGATAAACATGCTAAAATCTCTTAGATAAAATCACATCAATAACAATGTTTAAAGTACAGATATGCAATATCATTGCTATGTAAAAATCTTATTACCAAGAAAAGATTTTTCCTAAGAACTGTGAAAGAAACCTGAAAGTATAGGGATATAAATGTTATTAACAAAATTAATTCATAGCTCAGAGAGATACTTAGAAGCACATCTTACCAAGAAAGACACAGGTACAGGAACAGAATTTGAACATTTGCAGGAATTTAAAAAAAAAAAAAAAAAAAGGAAAAAAAAAATAAAGAAAGAACATAAATGTAGAGTTTGAAGATAAAAAACATCTTTTCAAGTAAGTCATCTGAATCAGTTAAAGCCCAGCCCCCAACACATCTACATTTTCACATACATCAGTGGGGTAGCATTTCCTTCTGCAGCAACAGCAAAGCACACGAAATTGGCCACATGTAGCAAAATAAGCACATGTAGCACCAGTCACACTAGTGCCATTTGCTTGCATGTTTCTATTTCATGAAACCACTTGCTTTCATTCTTATTCATGCCAGCACTTATGCATGCACACAGAGCTTATCAAACGCTAAAATATTCTCTTGAATTGAAAGCTGGAATCACTTTCCTGCCATCCTGTTAAGATCATTACAGAGAATTAAGGAGGATTTCAGCACAAAATATATATATCTATACAAACATTTCATACATTTAAAAACTCCACAAATCTCGCTGAAGTTACACCCCATGGGTACTCAAAGTCATACACACATACAGCCAAGTAGAGACAGAACAAACTCAAACCAGCAGACAAGGGAGTGGAATCACCTAAAACTGCTGCCATAAGAATCATCCTGCCATTGCTCGTCTTAAAAGTCATGCTCTGAGCGGCCTGTAACAGCTGCAGAGAGGTAATCAAATTGTTCAATCCAAAATAAATTGGTCCTGTACAGTGAGAAACTCTTTCTATGAAAAGGTGTATATGGGAATGGTACATAACATCCAGAATGGCCTTGGAAAGTACAAGCAGAGTAACACATTATCATGGGGAAAATGGCCCAGACAGCAGGGACTTTAGATCCCGCATTATTCAAATGCCGCTCCTCACTACTCCTCCTCATGCAGCACTATCGCTGCCAAGGGCAGAATGAGTCATGGACAAAAGACATCTTGAAGGACAAGATGAAAGTTTTGCCAGTGGATAAGGAAAAACACATACTGGAGCACTGCCGGCACTTTTTTGAACTTTACTGTAGTTGAAACACCTTCCAAATTTGGAGTTTAGAAGTGCTCCCAGATTCCTCTCCCACACTGAGCTAACACATCCCCCAGTTACGCTTTTCTTTGGCTGAAAAATCCATCCTGTACTAACCTAACAGTTTTTAACCATGTGCCAACAGGAGTGCTTTTTCTCCTCAGTTTTGCACATGATCAATATTGCAAATTGTTGGAGACTTTTATCTGCAGGATTTTTAACCTGCCATTGCATAGAAGTATGGAGACAGTAAGGAAAGTTACTGCAAGTAAAAGTGGCAATCCCAAAGTGAGACAACAATAAGAAGATCTGGATTCCATCGTTGCATTTATAATGGACCAGACAGGGAGTTCACTTATTCTGTGTTTTTCCCATGTGGTCAGTAACAGCACATTTTATGGATGTCCAGCTCGAGGCACTAAAATGTGATTAATTGCTTAGTATCCCAAAGTATGTACTGAATAAAATTAGGGTAAGAAATTAAAAGTGGGGGACATCCAATCTGGGCTTCAGGTGCTCCATGTCCCCATTGTGTTTTTGTGTGCATAGATGAGAGCCTTCATTTGAATTCCAGCTTCACTACCTTAAGACCTGTGAAGTTTGTAGGACATAGGATCTTAACAACCTCTACTTACCAGAGGGAAGCCATCCCACTGCCCCAGTCACTTATACGAGGAGAAGTAAGAAAAAGTGCTTTAGGGAGTTGATCCTTGTTGTAGTCGCAAGATTTAGCTTAGCAGGCTGCAGCTTTCCTGCGAGCTCAGCGGGGCTGCTTAGGGCAGTGCGACCATGGTTGCACTCCCGTAGTCCATTTCGGACGGCCCCGCGGTTCTTGCTCCGGCAGCTAGCAGCGCTACAACCAGTGATGGCAAAGCAGGCAGAGAAGGGCCTCCCATGAGGGTTTGAGATGACTTTAACCACATCTTATCCCGGCCACCCTCAGAGGCAGAGAGACCCCCTGATCCCAGCACAGGGGGGTTTTCTCAGGGGCTCAGGGGTGGTACGTGGGCAGAGTTGAGGTACAGGAACCAATAGGGAGAGCCCAAGGGAGTGGCCAGGGCTAAGGACAGGGGAGAGCAGGAGGAGGAACATAGCATCACAAAAGCAGTGGGTTAACAGATCACCACAGATCCTTATTGCTATTGAGTTCCTAGTTGTTGTTTTTCAGATCTAGTCTTTCTTCACACTATGCCTCTGGGCAATAGCAGACTCTCTTGCGAGTCATACGCAATTGCTGCTTTTTCCCACAGTCCCCAGCACTTCAAAGCAGCATAATGGAACAAAAGATTAGTATGGAAAGATACATGTATTTTTACATTACACCAATGCTTTAAAACTTTCCAAACAGTACTCCTGAAGTCCCATTTCAGCTGCTGATTGCATACGCATTATGATAAAGATATTAGTTGTGGTTTTAGTTGTAGTATGCTCCTCAAAATTTTAAAATTATTTTTATAAATCCACTTACACTATACTACAGATAATTCACATCATTTCCCTTTTTCCAAATTTATAAGAGGTGTTACTGTGAAAAACAAGCTCATTGAGTAGTTCCTGTCCCTGATCCTCCCACATAGCTTCTAACTTAATATCAGAATAATATCAGATATAATAACATAGATATGCTGCTGCCAGAGTCCAGATAAGGTAATGTTTTCCTGATCCTCAAAGTCATGGTTTGATTGATAAGCTGATAGGTTTCAAAAATTTTGTTCTTCATGTCGACTTTAAAAAATATTTGACACAAAAAACTGAATGGACGTCTTTATCTTCCTGGATGTTTCTTACACAATAATCTCCAAAATACTGATCTAAGGTTCTATTCAAATAGCAGAGGTGTTACAGATACAGTGGCTCATGCTGCTGAACTACACTGCACAATGGTTTTCTTTGTTGATCTCCATAACCGCTTCACTTTTGGCTCCAAATGCCTCAGGATTAGTCAGGCTGTTAAGTAATTGCAGATATGGAGACAACTGACTTTCTACTAAGGTAGGAATGTCCTGTGATTATGGTGTGGGAACATGATCAGGAAATGTGCTTCAACAGGCAACAGTGCTATAGATTTTCAGTCAATTATACTCTAAGCTCTTGAAAGATAAGCTCAGAAAGCTGCTTAAAGATAGGTACTTGCTTTAACATTTCCTTCATGTCAGTTCCCCTCATCTGTTAAATGGAGGCAATATAATTTCTTTAAAGAGACTTACAAAGGCAATTTTTCAAGGCTAGTTCTTTTTGTACAGTCATTATGTTTCTTTAGCTAACCTGAGGATGTGTGTTATCTCCATGCCTTTTAAGACTGCTGCACCTTGCATTCAGAAAACTATTGTTGTATAGTTGGATTCTAACAAATATGGTCTCATAATTTCTTCATAAACAAAGCATATACTCTCCCTTTCCACAAGGAACATGGGTCTTCAGACTATTAGGGCAGTGTCTTTAGTCCTAGTGAAAGCTATGAGTAAGTAAGGCTCGCTTTTTTTTATCCTATCTCAGAACATCCTCTAAAGTTTTCAAAATCCTAATATTCTATTAGACTGTGCAGAAGAATTTTAGCACTGAACTGCTTGGATGTGATATGTTCTTACAATAAGTATGAATCTGGACTGAATTTTAACTACCGTCTTTGCCACTTCTATGAATATGAGTTCCCATATACAGATATATTGAGTTTATAGATATGTCAAACAGCTGTTTGTGTCTGAATAATGCACATGCATGAACTATGTTATCTTCCCAAATTGTCCCAGTGGGTGAAAAGCAAGTAGGTAGCTTTTTTTCAGATATTGGCATCAGCTGGAATTGTGAGAAAAATCTGTGACAGTGCAGATGATTCTGAGTCCATTCCTTTCCAGCTTACATACTAATTGTGAGCTGAGGAGATCTTCAGCTACTAAAATATGACCAAGTACCACATCACAGCTTTAATGTAACATTTCAAAAGTCCCAGCAACATTATTTAAAGCACTCAGAAATGTACATCCCAAGTTTTTCTTCTCTTTATACAGGAACATTATAAACCAACAGCTTCTGTAGCAGATTTGTATCTGAGCTATGTATACCCATGTGTATCTATGTTTACCCCTTCTATTTGGTATGACGTCCATTAATCCAAAGCAAGGGAACATGAAAGAAGGACCTGAGGCATTAAGCTCAGCACTCCAAATCACAGGCATGACATTGATTTTTAGGACTTAGAGGCTATGGAGAACCTGTTTCATCTCCATAACACTTTCCATCACCCAAAAATAAACATAAAATTTATAATTGATGACAAATAGATATGTGCTACAGGAATATGGCAGGAAAGATCACGGGTAATTTTGTGTTTTCACCTCTGCAGCAGAGCATAAGGATGTCAACCATGCAGTCCTGTAGATGACTGAGAGGAAGGAGAATGGGGAATTTCCTATGCTTTTTCTTCTAGTCAGCCCTAATGTTTCCATAAGTCTTTACAGATGTGGAAAACTATGGTCCAAATATGAAGTTAACCAAGAAAAATTCTATCAATCCATAATAAAATCAATTATGTCTTATAAAAGGATTTGCTTTGCAGTCACACCCAGTACTTACTGCATAAGTCTGTGCAGTACAAAGCACCCATGTAAAGCTGCTGTAAAAGAGGAGGCTGGACGCACTTCCTTCTTCCATCTCATTTCTCCTTCACTGTGCAAAAATCACAGCCCTTAGATGTCAGACATCTTTTATTCAGTATTTGGTCACACTTACTGCATATTTCAATAATACTCCTAAGAAATCCACCTGCAGGTTTTGACTCTCATTTTTCTTCCTACAATTTTGTGGGCAAGAGAATAAAAGAAATCTAAACCATTTCCGAGGCTCTGATGGGCAATCACCTCTGAGGTCGAGCAATAACTGTTTTGACAACACAAATGAATTTAGTCTGAGCTAAAGAAGATCTCTAGAACAAACTGCAGTTGCAGAGATAACCAGTTATGCATAATATCATTATCCATAATTAATACCCTGAGAAGTAACATCAGCTTTACTTCATCTTTAAGATCCCTTCTAACACAAACCATTCTATGATTCCATGATCATCTAAGGGAATCTCACTGTAAAGCACAATTCTACAGTGATGTGACAAAACTTGTCATTGTCAGCTCTTCTCCAAATACAAAAGTAAACTTTGCTCAAACTCTAATTGTTTTTTGATCTGAGAACTTTCCAATTTTGTCTACTGTGGAAATATGGAACAATCTAGACATTTATAGAAAAGGAGAGATATTGGTGGATCATAAAATTACCTTATATCTGACAACCCAACTCAGATATTATGGCTTATATTAAAAAAACAGCTTATCATGGAAAATGATGTGTCACCATTGATGTATAACAGCCAAATGATGAAATGCTTGAACTCAGGCATCAAGGGAATGCTGGCTTGCCATAGGTTCTAGATAACAAAATTGCTTCACCTCTGTCTCTTAACTTCATTTTTATATTCCATACTTTCAAAAAAAGCAAAATTATTTCAATTCATTATTCCACTGATACTATTGAGCTATCCCATAATCCAAATCCAGCTTTAGATGCAGCAGCGTGTACAATGGCTATAAGGAAAATTTTATTTTATCGTAACATTATATGAAAAACAAAATGATGTTCTGTGAGTTGAAAAAGAGAAACATCACAATTACAATGTACCAAAAGGATTATTATCCCTTGCAGATATGGAATTCCTGAATCTTTGATGAGTGGTGAAGGATTAAACTACAGTCTTCCAAAAAATCCCATTTTAAGTAATGTTATCCCTATGCAACAGAAAAAACACATTGTCTGAAAGAGTAATAGTTTCTCTATTTAATTGATTTTCTCTATACCACTTCAAGTAAAAATTAAATATTGGAGTATAAGATAAACTGTATCAGTCAAATAAATATATATTATGGTACATTATATAATACATTGAAATGTGTATACACTTAGTGAAGAACATCTTCTCTGTTTTAAGCTGTTGCAGAATCATTCTATATCCAAAAAACCCCCAAAAACAAAACCCCAAAAAAACCCAAAACAACAACAAAAAAACAGTACCATAAATTAATTTTAGGTTGTTAGGAGGGCTTAGTATTAAAAGGGAAAGAAAATGCCTTATTAAAAATTTACCAATTTTTATTTTCACTTTTCAGTACAAATGTGGCCATCTTGGAATCAATATATATAGAATATTCCAATAATACTTATCTGTAATATGACTGCACAGAAATCAAAATTGGGATGAATAAAAGTGGACCAAAATTATTTAAGTAATGATTGGAGTTGTGAATGTTGCACTGAAATTAAAAAGACAAAATGAACCATCTCAAACAAACAAAAAAACTAACTCTATTGTTAGTATATTGTATATGTAGTATTTTCTAGGATAAAGGAAAACATTGTGGCACAGCTCACTTGAGAAAATAATCCATAATGCAGCTAGATGCCCAAGCCAACGGCAGTGGGCGAGTTGTACCAATGCTGTCTTTTTATTTTTCTAACCTAACCACAACTCAAAGTAACTAAAGATTCCTCTCATCTCTCTCTAAATATACAGTTAAACAAGAAAACCAAGAATTGTCTCAAAAATCAGTCTTTGCCTTCTCTTATATTCTAGAAACTTCAGGTAAAACTGCAGTTTCAAGGCTTGCATAAGAATGGTCTACAGAGAAGCACCAAACCTGTGCTGTTACCATCCTTCTTCATACTGTCATGTCAAGAATGATTTGCAATATTCTGATACTCATTGAATTTTTTCTGTCTTGCAAAATACATCCTCTTTTTCACATAGTTGTTTGGAGTTATCCATTCACAGGAAACCTAAATAAAGAAGGAATAAAGGGAACCAAGTAAACAAGCCAAACTCCACTTTCTTGAATCCAGCAAACAGTACACTCCAGCATTATCCAGTTAAGTTTCCTGACTGAAAAATAAAAACCTAATTACCTGGTGTTGCCCATATAAACTAATTTTTAAATTGCTGATCTAGAGATATCAGTTTGAACACACTGAAATATTTATGGGCCCATTACGAAGCAAATTAATTACTTGGAGTTCCTTTCACTGGAAATAGGAGACCCTTTATATCCATTGCACACTCAGATGCTGTCTTTTCTTATAATCTCCTTCACTCTTTTCATTTTTTACATCTTCTTTTCAGATTCTTTGTATGTTCTCTCTAATCATTAGAGTATTAAAACATTTCCTGGTCATAAACAACTTTGTAAGCAGAGCTACTCACTTTTAGGGCAGAATCTAGAGATTAAAATGAGCCAGAAACACTCTTGGAAATCATGTGAGTCTTCAGTTAACAAAAGAATAGGTGGTTGTAGCAGGTTCAGTTTGTAACCAGGCGGAAACACCAATTAAAGTGTAGTGGTTTGGTCCAAAATACTCATCACTTACTTATTTACCTTCTGTGAGATAAGAATTAGGAGAAAGCAAAGCAGGCACAAAACTTAAGAGAATATGAAGAAGTTTATTAACACACCTAAAAGAAGAAAAGAATCAGACCACACCTCCAGAACACTTCTCCTCCCCCCACCTTTCTCCCTTCTCCCACTGACAATGTAAAAAGACAACCCTTAAGATTTTCAGTCATGTTACCACTTGTGTAATAACCTTGTTCAGTTCACTTAGGGAGAGGAGTCTCTCTTGCTCACGCTATGGAGACATCTTCACAAGAAGTTCTCTCACGGCTTCAGTATCAAAACGAGACAGCCGCCCGGGTTGGTTCTCTACTCATATGTGAGAGTCCCTTCCCCAACTTACAGCTTTCTCCACAACTGCTTTCGAGGGTCCAATCTTGAGCTACTGGGGTACCATTTTAAGGTTGAGCTGTTCAAAAACAAAAGTTCACTTCACCCATCTCTGGGAGCATCTTCATCTCTAGAAATAGAGGCCCTCCCCCTTCCCTGGGAGCAAAAGAGTCCTCATCATCTCTAGGACTATCTCTGGGAGCATCTCTAGGAACAGAGGTCTTCTCCTTCCAATTGGAGCAAGAGTCCTCATCACTTCCATCTCTCCCTGTCCAAACTTCTCCTCAAATTACAGCTGCTTCAGCATTTGCTTGTTTCAGCACAGGTGCTTTTACTCATAAGTACAGTTTGAACGCTCCACCCCCCCCATGCTTTCATGAAATTACAACGGGTACTCTGATATATCATAGTCTATCACCACCATAGCTTCACAACAGAATTTCAGCTTCTAAGCATCTCTTTCTCCCCCCTCAGGTTTTCAGCTCTTCTTTCTTTACTTAATATCTGCAGGCTTCATCTGTTCTGGAGGAAACTTACAGCACTAAAAGGGTTAATCTCACCTGGCCCTGCAGCTGGAATTTGCTTATCGCTGTTGGTCACATGAGCTTTGCCGGGCAGCGGGGCAGCTTCAGCTGAATCTTTGCCTGCACTGGAGGGAAGGGGGGCTGTGTAGAGCCGGGCCGTGCCATCTGCACGTAACAGGGCTGGGGGGGGCCGCAGGTGGAACAGGGCCGCACGGCTCCAGGATGGCTGTGTCCTGGCCCGGCCCGAGCAGGGCCCAGCCCAGACCCGGCTGGGCCTCACGGGCCCTGCCTAGTTACCTGTGCCAAGGCCAGAAGCAAGAGAGAGCTTTCCTGAGGTTTGTCCATTCTTAAATGTGGACCACAGAGGTGGTCAAAATTTTAAGTGGCTTAAAAAATTGTCAGTATTCAAACTAACCAGTTGATAGGTTCTTTTAGGTCATAGAGGAAGCTGTAAGCACCTCTTTACAAGAAAATCACTTCCGGAGCTATGCTAACCTATGACAGTGGTATTTATTAACATATGTCCTCCTACAAGCCTCTTTTCTGGAACAGTCACAAAAGATATGCTAAGGAAGCCCCAAATAATGGATGCCCTGCAGGGACTAAGGGAACAGTTTTCATCACTGTGTTCTCAAACTGTTTTTCAATACTACACTGAACTGAACCTCCCTGTCTCAGTTTTGACCTTCCTCTGTGGTAGGATGTTCCTTTCTCTCAAGTAGTGCTATGAAAGAACATGGCCACCAAAGAGATCATTCATGTCATTTTACCATTGATGAGTCTGAAATTCTATTTCCACAAGTGAAAAGCTAGAGCTGCATAAAAATTTTCTGTACACTCAGTATAAATACTTGGAATTCATTGTCTCTCACATGTTGATACACAGGGTAGAAAGGAAAAAATGTGAAAAGATAAAAGTTTGGTTTTTCACAGTACAAGTAACAAAAAAGCACAATATTAGGATGCAGATAGGACTCTAACCAGCAAAAAATGAGCTGCTGCTCGCAGCTCAGGTATCATATGTTACTGACACAGGCACCAAGAGGTTTAAAAAACAAAACAAAAACAAACAAAACCAAGAAACAACAACAACAAAAAACCAAAACAGTATTTATTCACATGGAAAGACCCTTTCTGCCTGTTCTTGCTGTATCAATTCCAGTATCAGGAGTTTGACTTGAGCCTCAGTTCTGAAAGCTCTCTATATATGCAGAACCTCCATGCATATCAAAGCATGAAGAACAGGACTTGAGAGTGCCTTGTTTATAAAATGACCCACTTCAGAACAGCCAAGTGGAATTCCATGGTTACTCAGGTTTTTCACAAACAGAATGTTGCTCAGATGCTGCTGAGCAGTAATGTTGCAATTCATCAATTAAAAGGAGTTGGTGCCGTCAACCTGAGTGTTATTTGGAGAAGCACGAGCAGCAGCTCTGCCCTAATTGATTACAGAAAGTGAAGCTTTTCCCACCACATTGACTCTCCAATTCCAGCATTTCAGTCTTAAGTGAATATTGAGTCATATCTCAGGAACTGTAAGAAACAGCCAAGCAGATGCGCTCAGTCAGCCTTGTCAGCTTTTCCCTTGTGCAAATCCAAATGTATCAAAGTTTGATTAGCACTGTAGAAAAAAAAAGACCATCTGCTAACAAACCAAATGAATGTCTCACTACAGAAAAGGAATGAAAGAGCTGTTAGATACCTTCAGTGCTGAAATGCAAAGGAAGCAAGAAATTGTCATTTCTCTCAAACAACTGTGTGCCCAAAATAATATGGTAAACTGTGAAACCAATACAGAAAAGGTAAAATCCTACAATCAGAGCATTTTTTCTTACAGCCCATTTTTGCTTTATGCCAAAACACAGCAAGTACTGCTGTTGCATCCAGTTTTCAAATCAGATTAAGGAAATCCATTATTCGCTGGATAAAATGATCATGATTATTTTTTTAGTTAATCCTAAACAATTTAGATTAAATTCCTAAGCCTGTGTCTGCTTAAATTCCTGCTGAAAGACTTTTGGAACACCCTTTATAGCCATATGCTTAAATGGATAACATAAGGTCACATTCAGTAGAATTCTTCAATGAAAGATATAAAATCTTTTCACAACTCTTGATGCTTTTGAAACGTTGGCCTGGGGTGAACAGGAAAAAGAAAAAAGGTCTTCACATCAATTTTGTTTCTGTTTATCCAACAGCTATCGCTCCATAAAGATTGTTAGGAGAACACAGAATTTGGACAGATATTTCCTTCATGCCTGCAATATCTATTACTTCATGAAGTAAATGACCCTGCAAAAATGTCAGTTTATATATTTTAAAACAAGTTTTAATTTAGGCCTCTTGTCACAGTACAGAGCAATATCATAATTAATGATGTGAAACTGGTAGCTAAGATGTCATTACACATGGGAATGTCACAGTGAATCAAGTTAAACTAGCCACTAAAAAAATTCAGCACTGGAATATTAGTTTTTATACACACAGTATATCAAATAAATCTTTGACAAACCCCAGAAAATGGTATGGATTAAATATTATATGGGATGAGCAGATTTGGTACATAGCTGGCCCAGAATCTCAAAGTGCTAGCAAATCAAGGCCTGTGGGTAAGTCAGGCTATTTATTTGCCAAGCTGACCTACTTCTATTACCCTTATCATTCTTCTGAATACCATTTACAAGTCTTTCTGTCACAGCAAAAGACAATGTTAATTCATCAGGGCTCTGTTGTAATTTCTAAGAAGGCTGCATACCTCCTGAAGCTGTTTTTACAAGGATTTCAAGGAAGTGTTCTGAGCTGCTGAAAACACCTTTATCCTATTACCAGAGACCTTTTCTTAGATCAAATTATTACACCTAAAAATTAGGTGTAAAATCAAATTATCACTTATACCAGATTAAAAAATCCTTTCAGTTGTTATTTTTCATTACAGAAATCCACTTGTTAGTGGCATAAGTTACTCCTCATCTAAATATTCACAAACAAATTTTTAAGATACCATAACATAACTGAATCTGCCTAATATTTTGGAAGTATGGAATCTGCTGGAACTAGTTAGAGCCACATAGTCCATTCCCCTTGTGGCTCTGACCTTGGGGTTCCTATGGGTAGGTAGAAGAGGGGGTGGGGCACGCCTACCCAACAAAATTCCCAGCCCTAGGGAGAGAAGTGGAATTTACACTAGGAATCTGAGCTGTTGCTTTTATAAAAATACTTCGTGGTTTACCTTTATTCCATCGTATTCAGTACATCTTCCCTCAAACAGCACACATTATTCATTGACTGACTGAACAGAACAAACTAATTTAAAAACAAACAACTACAAAATCTCCACGTTTTACTTATTGAATATGCATCAGCTTATGGCAGGAGACAATTACCTGTCTGCTACTAGCATGTTCTGATATATAGCCATTCTTATAGCAACAAATGAGCACGTGTAAGAGCTATTGCAGCTCTTGTACATGTTGGCGGCCTTTTGTTCCATTTTGTAGATGACTTTTTTTCCCTTTAATAATCCTCCTTTATTAATCTTTTCTTGTTTAAACTTTATTTGTATGTTTGAATCAAAATTTCCCCCTTAAGTATGGACTGTACTCCTGTGAACAGTTTCTCTAGCCACGCATGCTTATGCAGTCAGACATTGCAGCTACTGGAAGGCCTGACTGCTGCCTGGGGGTGTAACCAGGCTCATTTTGAACTGGTTTGTTAGGACAAAAACTTCAGCGAGGATTCAATCTCATGGGCTTCCTCCTGATTCTCCCCTCATATATCCAAACATTTCCACAGGCTTATATTTAGAAGCCCACACTGCTCCCACTGCAATCATCAGCTGCTTTAACCAGAAAGAGCTGTTGGCTGCAAAGCTAGGCATACAGCAGTCACTTCTCCAGTGTTTTATAGATTCACCTTTAGGCAGTATAAATATTTAACAAGGATGTTTTGGGAGCACCCATATGGAGAGCTCTTTCTCTGCCTTTCTCTTCTCCAACAGACATTTTACTTTCCTCTCATGTAACCCTGACTGTCTGCATCTTACACCCATCACCTATCTCTATTGAGCTCTTTGGTACAAACATACTCAGGCAAGACTTATGGCTCAGGGAACATCTGAGAGTCCCTCTGCTCCATATCACTCTTTGCGGCCTTGATACGCAGTTCAGCTCCTGAGTTGGTGATGTGATCATTTGCTTTGCAAATGTGATGTGATCATTCCGGCTTTGCGTGGAATAATTGTGTAAAAAGTCACATTAATGAAATGCACAACAGTGTTAAGTGATGGTATGCAAGTAACTACAAATAGATGCTTTTTATTCCATTAAAAAAGTATGTTTTCAGCAGTTACTGTATTTTGTCCCATTCTGTTATTATCGTATGGGCTTCAGCACTAGTCACACAGTCCTGTAGTTGACTGGGAAGGGAGGAGAGAAGAGAATTTCCTTTGCTTTTTTTCTAGTCAGCTCTTAATGTTTTCACAAGTGTTTACAGATATCACTGCTATGAAAGGTAAGTTAAGAACAGTTGTATGTATACTTGAAGAGAGCATTTCATGCTGTGCATGCTGTCTCAGGTCACCAGTTACCTAACTTGTACTCATTCATACTCCAGGGGACTTTTCTTTCATTCTTTGTTTCTGCAGCAAGCAGCAGTTAAAATCATCTTTTCTCTGATTTTAGCATACTAGCACCAAAGGAGGCCTATAAAGAAAGGCAAGGGTATGGGATACAGCAGCACATCACCACTAATATTGTCTCCAGGGAAGAGCTGGTGGACTAATGTTGCTTCGCTCTTACCTCTATGAATACAGAAATGTACGTTTGTAGAAGGATATACCCAAAGTGCAAGGCATAGCCCTGTGTTCACAGATAGGATGCTGTCTTAGGTTACAGTGTAAGATGTAACCAAAAGTATGTATTCTATTACCATCTTCATAAGCTGTTAAAAACAGGTGGGGCAGGGTTCTTTATCTCTCCTATGATTCATCCCTGATAATTCCCTCGGGGAACTATCTCTGTTAATGGGCCATCCAGCCTCACTGCATGGCTCATAAAATTACATCATCCCATTGTGAAATGCTCCACCCAGGGGGAGGAACAAAGCATTCCTTCCTGGATATAATCTGAGGTTTGGAACACCATGAGCAGCACTACTCACTGGATTTCTGGAGGAGAAGAGCTCCATAATCACCACTGGACCTCCAGAAAAGGACCAGACTTTACTACAGGATCACCACTTCGACAGAATCACATTCATCACTCCAACAGGACTGCAGCCACCATTTAATCAGATTGCTACCACCACCCTGACTGACAGGGTGTCAGGTTGTATCCTGACTCTGTCAGTTTAAACCAGTGTTTCTGTATTATTGCCTTTATCTTAATTTTCCTATTAAATTGTAATTCTGGCTTGGGTTCTCCCACTGGTTTGCTTTCAAACTAGTACAGATGCCAATCTCAGTTGATGTTCCCCTTCATATCCCAGTCCTTATTCCTTAAGGATATAAGGAGAGAATGAAGCCATTACTTCTTTCTGAACTATCTCCTCTCTAACCTCTTAAAAAGGAGGGGCTTGGAGGAGGATTGGGGAGGATTGGCAAGAGAAATGTGCCTCGATTTGTACTATAATGGTTTTGATTCCTTAAAGTAGTGCTGGGCAGATATTGGACAGGTAGGCTTTTAGTGTAGTTATTAATTCCATACCTAAAATATCTCACTATGGAGCAGGAAAAAGCAGAAAACAAAGAACCTCACTGCTCACTACAATAAAGATCTCAAAGTGAGTCTCAAAAATCAGCAAAGTTTCTAGGGCATGCGAGGGATAACAGATCATCAGGGTGTGCTATGTATTATGCAGCGTGCCTTCTCCTCAGGTACTGTACAATTGTCAAATCTAGCAAAGGACATTTGGTTCAAATGACTAGATGAAAGTGAGGCAGGTCACCTTGCCAGTGTGAAGGCGTTTATGGTAAAACACTAGCAGCACAATTTTGAAGGTGGGAGAGGAAAAGGAAGTGAACATATTCCCTTTGAAATTCAATCTTATTCAATTCAAGTATCCAAGAGAACATGGCCGATGTATAGAGGTCAGCTCTGTGCCAGCCACTACAAACTGGAAAAGGCTCAGAGACCAAATTATTCTCTTTGTATGCTGAGATGCAGAAACTATGAGGAAATATTTAATAGTTATAAATAAGGATTAAAATAATATCGTATCAAAATATCAACTCTTTCAAAGGGGGGCTGCAGGCAAAAAAAAGCAAGTTTGAATAACACCCTACAAAAAAAACCAACCAACCAAACAACAAACCGAAAATACCCCACCAAAACGCAGCAAATCATGCTACCATGGTAGTTTAGACAGAGTAACAAGATCTGTGCTATGAAGAGCCTCCAGTCTCAGCTGACAGTTATATAAACCAGGACAAGGAAATGGAAAAACAAGTAGGTATGAAGACACACATTTTCATTAAGTACCATTTCAAGAAACAGGAGAAGCCCAAATATCAGTTTATTGCTGCTGAATGGAAAAGTCCTTCTCTACCCCCTCCCCTCCATAATTTTTGCCTCACATCCTTACAAACAAACACCCCTCCTGCATCAAATTCTCTTCTGCCAGAATCAGAAAAGTTGGAAGGGACCTTTGGAGGTCATCTGATCCAACCCATAAATCTCTCTGCCCTCCTTCCTCCAAGCTAATTTGGCATAACCCAGAAGTGGTTTTTACCATCTTAATAAGTCAGACCAGGTCCCAAAAGGAACCTCTGAGGTCAGATCTAGTGTGAGTGTAGGACCCCAGAACTGGGAGAGAAGAAACACAAGCAAGAACTTGAGTTCAACTACACACACAGTCATCCCATCCTCTCTGATCCACTCCTTGTGGAATATTACTACATTAGTTTTAATTTTGTATTTTTCTTTTGTTTCAAATAAACTAGCTGAGTAGGTTCAGGGAGGTAGTGCATAGCATGTCTCTCTGAAAGTGTGCTTTCAGGAGCATTTTTATTTTTCTCTATCTTAGGAACTCTTTGCTAGCAAAGGAAAGAGATGTGTTTACTGAGGCTGCTAAGACGACTGCAAATGAGAGATTAAAGATCCATGAGATTTGTCCCCCTAAATCTCATAGGTATAGTTCAAAAACCCTGTTGTATGACTCTTGAGGTTATTTTCCTCTAGCACGTTTCTGTATCTAAGCTCACTGCTCTTTGAATGACCTCACTAGAAGCACTTCAAGGGATTTGCTCTGGTGCTATGCTTCTGATATAACCAAACCATGAGGGATTGCACTGGGAGCCAAGCCAAAGTAGGTGCTACAACCAACCACTGCTACATGCTGCAGACTGCATGACCCTGCTGTCTGCTGAGAGCATTTCTTTCCTTTTGATTCCTTTGCTTTAAAGATATGGGGGTGTTTGGTGGCTTCTTGTTGTTTTAATCAATACCCATTACTATCTTACTCTTTCCATAACCAAAAGTTATTTTAAAGGAAGTGGAATTTTAGGCAAATAATTTTAATTCTGCTGTGCCCCTGATTCAACATTTATTTTTCCCTTCTTTTAAGGGCATCACACTGGGCTCTCAATCCCATTTTTAAGCCAAACTCAGACAAGTACCAGTTCTTACCCTTTCCCAGCCAGGTGGCCAGCCAGGAGATTTTGAAGCATTAGAACTCAACTCATTTAGACTTCCTTCAAGACTGAGTGATTTCTGGGAGGGAATTCAACCTCTATGACCTCCCACTACACTGTACTTTGCTGCTAATCACTCTGCCATCAGTCCCTGAAACGCAATTTTACATAATCTGCACTGAGCAAAAGGAATTACAAGTATTCCAACAAGCCTGTTGCTCTACTTCTGCAATCAAGTTACAATGTTACTTATGTTTTAACCAAGTATTTTCATCTGCCTTAATGTACAGATAAAGCTCTATGTATCCATACATTTGTATCTGCATATACATGCATATGCATTTTTATGTGCCTGAAAGGACAACTCATTTAAAGACTATGGTGATAAATCCAGAAGCTTAAACAAAAAATATTAAAATAGCCAAGGTGTCCAATAATATATAATGGAAAGGTGACATTTGAATTGAAAATTTACACTTTATTCAGTATGTCACATGCACTAATCTGTAATAATCCTAAAATCACAAGATAAGAAGGACATTAGTGGTTTGAATGAATACTGACCTCTGACTCCCACTTTCATAAATCCCAATTATAAACTGCATGCTTGAAGTTCTGGAGGCTCCAGCTGCAGCAGCTGTTTAAAACACATGGCTCCTTCTTTTCAAATTACCAGCAGTCCCTTGCAGAAGTTGCAGAAGGGATCACACCAGTGCCTCAGTTGCCTCCAGCATGCAGAGCACTGATAAGAGGCCAGCACAGCCACACAAACACTGCCGGCTCTAAATTGCAGCAGTTGAAAAATGAGTACATATTACTTCAGCTGCTCCTGCCAGAGAGATGTTAGCTTTTAGCTGAGAGCTGTTTGTCTTAAACTACAACAGCTGGATTTCTCCAGCTGCAGAAAAACTGACTGCAGTTTTTGGTGGTGTTACTTTACAGCGGATGACTGGTGATACTCAGGGCTGTCAAAGGTCACATAAGATTTTTGTGATAATATATATGATAGCTGTGCTGTATTTGAGGATGCTTTCCAATTTTAAATCAAATTTGGAAAACATTTCTCTGCCAGAAGAACTCAAGGGTCAAATAGGATCATGCCTTTCTTGAAAGCTTCACATCTCCCTCTCCTGTGGGCATTATGCTTTAGCAGAGCTGAGCAGAGTCTTGCATGCAGCTGTCAGAGCCGAAGCTGGGGTTGCCCAAGAGAAGCTGGAAAGGAACTGAAGGAGCAGTGGATGTCAGATGTAGTCTGTAAAGTAAAAAGCAAGTGACAAGGAGGAAATGAGAAGGCATCAATGGGAATAAGTGCAAGTCAGCAAGGAAGAACAACAAGCTGTCAAAAGATTATTTTTTGATTAGAATGCTGGTGTTTCCACTAGCTTCACTGCAATAAGTCATGAATGGTCAGCAAGAATGGTTCTCTCTCAGTTATTGGAACCTAAGTTCAGAAATCCAGACCAGTGCTACAGCAAAAAAAGCAAACTCACCCTCAGGCTAAGCATTGCATTCATCTTCCAGCTACCTCCTTTCACAAGGAAAAAAAATGGTGTCTGTCTTGCGTTCAAGACAGTCATAATTAATGCTCTATAAGTAGCACACTGTGAGGTTAGAGCTGCAAAGGAAATATGGGGATCCTCACACAGCTTTGGACTGATAGTGGCAGCACTCTGGCATTTTATAAACCTAATGGAAAAAGGCAAGGCAGAGAGCCTCTTGCTTGTTTCGAAAAGCACAGCTAGAGAAGGGGTTACTGCTCAAGAGAAAACAATAAAAACTGTTTGTAATATATGCTTATAATTGAAGAACTGCTTAATCCTGTTCATAGGTCTAATAGCTTCTAAGGGAATTTAACCAAGTTAGTGAGGTTTGACATTCCTCTGAGAGATGAGCTCACATATAACTTTGTATTTAATAATTAAAAATCTTTTTGATATGTAGGACCCAGAAAACTGATTATAGTAAATTAAAATCCGAACAACCAACCACTTGATGTTATGAATAATGCAGGAAAACTTCAAGACCAGACTTCTCATGTCTGGATGGTCTACTGAGGATATGGGGCAGTGGAGGAGTTGGCTGCATAAATGAGAACCACATGCTGTTGAAGAAGAGGAATAACATCATCATCTGATTCACCCTCCTCCTCATTAGCACTAACCACAGAGTGGCAAAATGTGCATAATTTTAGCAATAATGTGAATGGTAAAATAATAATAATAGAAACCTAATCTCTGATCTGGGCTGAATGTCTAAAGAAGAAAAAACCTGCCAGAAAATTGAGACTAAAAAAAATCCATGAAAGGAACTGGAGAAAAAAAGGAGATTAAATAGGTAGAATGAACTGGCTTTATTGTGTCTAAGAAGTATCAACTGGGTCAAAGGAAGGGCAATTCAAATAAAATAATATCTCAACCTAAGATACATAGACATGAGCTATTTTACTTCAATAACATATTAATTTATTTAGATTAAATATTTTATATGTTATTTCAGTAACTAAACTAGCTATAAACAAATATAGGTGCATACAAGTAAAAAGAATATTAACATTTAAACACAAGAACCTTGAATCTCCACCTTTCTATCCCTCATCACCCCTCTTCCAGAAATCAATCCCTTTTTTCCAGAATATATTACTTCAAATTAGCAAGCAAAGAGTTAGCCAGTAAGGTCACAATGTCAAAGCTGAAAAAAGGGAAACATTATTGGGGAATACAGAAAATGGAATTTCAAAGGTAATAGCAGTGTAAAACTATTTTAAAGCACGAATATATCAATACCACATCATGTGAACGAGAGCATTTCTACATCTCAGGCCACTCTGAATTCTACCAACACAATAGTTATCCTTTATCCTCAAGCCCCAATCACACAGAAAATAACACATTTTCAGCCTTTTTGCTGTTATTGAGCTGTTATCCAAACCAGAGAGGTATGCCATAGTTTTCTTCATACAGGGAAGTGATAAAACAAAATTACTTCATTCAGCCCTCTTTCCATTTCTAAGTAGTTTTACTATGAACCATCATGGACAATGTGCACTGCAAACCCAAAAAACATGCAAGAAAATCAAAACAAGGTGTATTATAGACAGAAGTCATGCTCTATCAGCTTTACTAGACTTTATTTCTTAAGCAGGTTCTATTTAAGGATGTGTCACAGTTTAACCCCAGCTGTCACCTAAGCACCACACAGCTGCTCACTCACTCTCTCCCTCCAGCAGGATGAGAGACTAGAACTGAAAGCACAAAAGTGAGAAAACTCATTGGTTTCCAGCACAAATCCAAACCACAGTCCCATAGTAGCTACTATGAAAAATTTAGCTCTACTCCAGCCCAAACCAGCACAGGATGTTTATAGGGGATTTTTCTGTAAAAAGGTGAAACCCTGAAAAATAAGCTATTTG
The DNA here is from genome assembly GCF_009650955.1 of Corvus moneduloides. Classification (NCBI taxonomy): domain Eukaryota; kingdom Metazoa; phylum Chordata; class Aves; order Passeriformes; family Corvidae; genus Corvus; species Corvus moneduloides. The sequence continues at coordinate 103,868,604 of NC_045476.1, read as the reverse complement.
ATCTTAGACCTAGTTCATAAATAGAAAGCTTGAGAAACACCTTGGTTTTAAGTGACATGAAACCATTAATTGTTGGTTCAATTTTTATCAGCAGTTGAATATTGACTGACTAATTTGTAAGAGATTTTTCTCTAAGTTACTTTTATAGGCATTTAACTGAATTTTCCCAAATTTTTTAACATAAAGAGTATCATGAGTTTTGAGGGGTTGTGGGGATTTTTTTGTAGTAAAGGTAAAACAGGCAGGAGACATATGCCAATCTTAAAAAGCAAGACTAAGGTGAAAAGTCACCCCCATGTTTTCTTCAATATAATTGTATACTTTGAAAAGTATTTCCAATTGACTCTCTCAAAGGAAACTCGCTTTAGCAGTGAAGATGTAGCTATTTTATTAAGCAGTTCAGTTTACAGAATAAATTCCATAATCTCTACAGCAGCATATATATAAGCAGTCATAAATCTCTTTCTGTACATGTCATTTTAATGTTCGTTCCAGTAATAACACCAGATAAAAATCTTTCAGAGCTCTTGTGGTGTCCCACCTCGAAGGAGAAGGGAGCACTGAGGGTTCATAGATGCCCACAGTTGAAAAGGAATGTCATAAGTCACAGGGTCTGCAAAAAGTTACAGAGTTTTATTAGCAAATGATACACACAGAATGGAAATTGGAATAAGCTAGTCCCTTATCTTCTGGTATAAACATATGGTGGTTGATTTTGAATAAGGGGTAGGATGAAAGAGAAGAGGAAGAGATTAAAAGAGGGAGAGGGAGAGGACTAAAGCCAGCACTGGATTCTAGCAAAGATACTAAAATGTAATATAGGTAATTTTTGTCTGGTAAACCATATCCTGTATTTTCTAATTACAGAAATATTCTGTATATGTGACTAGAATTTTCCATCATGGGGCATAGCAAGGTCAAACTTCTACTGTAGCTCCCCATTTTTTTCAAGTATCTGTTACAGTCATTTGAGCGCTGCACACACAGCACACAGACAAATAAATAAGGAGAGCATTAAACAAAAGCCGGATAAAAGGTGATTGCTGAGAGCTGTGAACTAATGATAATGCTCTTTTTCTGGTTTTCAGTGAGGTGCTCAGCAGCATACCTGCAGTGACTAAAGTAGCAGATAATCCACCTATCTTCTTGTAGAATCCCAAGGATCCCAATTATTGTCAGAGGGCTACACTTTTAGTCCTACAAATAGCATCCACCAATTTAAAATTTTCCCTCTTAAAAGGGCTGAAAATAGTGACATCTCTTTTACACTTCTGTTGTCATTGCAAATCTGTGTCTGCCCATACTACATCAATATGATAGCTTTCCTAATTGGATCTATTTGTGGGAGGAGGAAGGATCAGTAGCAGAGAGAGACATAGAGATACATTTTCAGAGCTGAGCTAGGAAAAATATTGAAGCTGAAGTTTCATCAATATGACAGGAGCTCTGCATCTGATTTCCATGAATATGGAAAAACAGAAAATCTTTCCTTATAAGAGTGTATTTTTTAGAAAGAGATGAACATTTTAAATCAGATGCTGTAATTATTTTTTTAACAAAAAAAAAGTCTGAAAGCACCTGCTTAGAACATTTAACTAAATCTCTGAAGATGCAAGAATTGTTTATGAAGAACAATGGAGAGACAGATACAGCCCATGATGGGCAGCAGAGAGTGATCCAGGTGACCAGAGGCTGAGCTCTTCATAGCCTACAGGTCTCTCCTCTCTCAGTACCATGACAGAGGAAACTTTGTTAGAAATACAGCTTCCATGCTGGTTTATTGCATCAGCCATTGTACAAAGACTAACGTCCCGGTATGCAAAATGTCTTTAACTCCTCATCTTACTATAATGGAGTAGAATAAAATCAATGGCCTTTTACTCACTTATGAATTCACATGAGATACAGGTATTTAGTAAGGAACCATAGAAATGGTTCAGCTCATGACTCACTGACTGTATTACTCATGGATCTGGACCCCTCCCAGCCCCTTAAAAAGAAAGTGATATGTCTTTTTTTTTTGTCTAGCATCAGTACAGGAAGATATTGATACCAGAAGTTGTCAAAATAAAACCTCAAACCACTCCCTCCTACCCCTCAAAAAAATGATACTGTATGGGGCAGGATGGTGCATCTGTCAAAAGTACAGTCAACTTGAAATGGCTCATTGTTTTACCCCAGACATACACAAGGTTCAGGTTATTCAAAAACCAAACCTACCTTTTGGTATTATTTTGCCTAATTGAGTAGAAATTATTGGATTGGAAATTACAGTTTTACATCACGTTATGGGAGACAAAGATCCTATTTACTGCTCAGCCTGAGGGATGGAGAATTCAAAGCTCATACTTTTCACTGCCCAAGAGAGTGTCTTGACCATTGATGAAAAGAGGATGATCTCAAGCTCTTGCTGTGAAAGCTAATCCATTTTGTAAAAGGTACAAGTCCAGTGGCAGCAGGAATAGTGCCCAAGTGGCCCAGCTTCCAAGTGAAGTATTTTTAGCTCAAAGCACCTCTCAGATTCCAGAACACGAATTTTGACTACAAAACTCCATAGTTTTTGGCTTATCATCTTAATAGGATTTTTATTAAGTCTTGCAAAGCTAAAGAAGAATAAATTTATTTAAGTTAAAATTTATTCCCTTTTCTCACCAAAATACATAAACTAAAAATTTCAAAGCCTATCTATTGTCTACCATAGTGCATAGAAACAAACTAATTTTCAAAATTTCTGTATAGTATTTTTCAAAAATGCTTTCAACACATTGGGGGGGGAGGGGGAATGATGTTAATAACTTGTGAATAACCTTTCTAGTTGGTGTTGCTTTTTTCGAAAAACTATTTATTTTTGGTTCAGGTGTTTGTTTGAAGCACAGAGGCTTTGTAAGGTCAGTCTGAACACAGAGCTATTGCTTAATTGTAATAGCATTTCCATGACACTGTCATTTAGTTCTCCTAAGTGACTTCACACTGGGGATATGTTAAAATTCTTGCCTCACTGCCTTTAGTTCTGCTTCATGCTAAATGGATCTCGCACTGTGGCATTCCTGCCAGTAGCACTTTTTCTTACAACAAACATCTCTAAACTTAAGAGATAAAGTCTGGCTGCTGCCGTGGCGCTCCCTGAATTTCTGTTTCAGATAAGAAGCTTCTGAATCAGCAAAAAATTTTATGTGTAATTACTGGAGTCAAGTTTCAGCATAATATCTATATTCCCTTTCACAGAATTATATTTGTTGCTTTGATTTCTGCAGCTTGTACCTTCTATTAAGGATGTGGATTATGGGGACAAACTTATCATGGCCTGTTGCAATAGGACAAGGGGTAATGGTTTTAAACTGAAGGAGGGTCTATTTAAATTATATATAAGAAGGAAGGTTTTTTTTACAATGAGGGTGGTGAAAACTGAAGCAGGTTGCCAAGACAGGTGGTAAATGCCCCACCACTAGAAACATTCAAGGTCAGGTTGGAGAGGGCTCTGAGCAACCTGATCTAGCCAAAAATGTCCCTCCCTGCTCACTTGCAAGGAGTTGGAAGCAGATGACCTTGGAAAGGGGTAGTAAGTAACAGCACTGTGTCCCTGGCTGGCTACAGAGGCTGCCAAGAGAGGGACAGTGAGAATTGAGGTTTAGCAGTTCTTTTCAAAGTTCTTTTCCAGTATACATACATAAGTCCACGGGCCCTAATGGGATGCATCCACGTGTGCTGAAGGAGTTGGCAGATGTCACTGCAAAGGCTATTTTCAATAATCTTATTGATTATGTTGACTGGAAGAAATACCTAAAGATTGGAGGAAAGCCAGGTGTCGTCCTATTGTTAAGGAGGACAAGAAGGACAGTTAAGGGAACTACAGGCTGGTCAACCTACCTAAGTCCCTGGAAAGGTGATGGAGCTGCTAATCCTGGAAAATATTTCTAGATACATGAAGGACAAAAAGGTCATCAGGATTAGTCAGCAGGGCTTCTCCAAGGGGAAATCACGCTTTACCAATTGGATTAACTTCCATAACGAAATGAGTGGGTTTGTAGATGAGAAGAGAGCAGTAGATATTGGCTATCTGGACTTCAGAAAGGTCTCCCATAAGATGCTCATAGACAAGCTGTTGGAGTATGGATGGACTGGACGAGTACACAGGCAGCTGGATCGAAAGCTGGCTAAAAGGTCAGGCCCAGAGGTGGTGGTGATCAGAAGCATGAACTATTGTGACAGGTCAGTAACTACCAGTGTATCTGTGTACCCCAGGAGTCAATACTGGGTTCAGTCCCTTGGAACATCTTCATTAATTATGTAGGTGACTGGGTAGCAATTTTGCTCATAGTACAAAACTGGGAGGAGTGGATGATACACCATGATGGTCATGCTGGCATCCAGAGGGCGCGAACAGGCTGGAGAAACAGGCTGATGGGAACTTTATGAAATTCAGCAAGGGCAAATGCCAAGTCCTGCATACACAGAGGAACAGCCCCAGGCACCAGTAAATGCTGGGGCCATCCAGCTGAAAAGCAGCTTGGCAGAAAAGGACCTGGGTATTCTAGTGGACACTAAGCTGGCCATCTTTGTCTTTACAGCAAAGAAGGCCAGTGTTATCCTGGGTGGCATTAAGAGCAGTGTTCCTAGCAGGCTGAGGGAGGTGATCCTTCCCGTCTGCTCAGCACTGTCAAGGCCATGCTTGAAGTACTGTGTCCAGTTCTGGGCTCCCTAGTACAAGAGACAGATATACTGGAAAGAGTCCAGGCACACAAAGTTGATTAAAGGACTGGAGCACCTCACTTATGAGGGAAGGCTAACAGAGCTGGGATAATTCAGCCTAGAGGAAAGAAGGATCAGGAGGGGTCTTATTAGTGCATACAGATAGCTAAAAGGAGGTTGCAAAGAGGATGGAGCCAGGCTCTACTCAGTGGAGCCCAGTGACAGGACCACAGGCAATGGGCACAAACTGAATTACAGTTTGGGGAATTTTTAGCAAAGTCAATGGAAAGAAGCAGAATCAAGAAGAATTAATTCTCATTATACTTATTTAATTGCTTATTTGGTTTACTTTGGGCACAGGAGAAGGGAAAAGATAAGCACTTTAATCAAGTGAATTACCTTTAAAGTCTGAAATAATCAGATTACTGCCCTTATGATTAAGGCAAAACTATTGTCAGTATCACTACTAATAATTTTTAAACTGTTCTTGAATATGTTTCTAAACTAAATGTAGGACTAATGCTTGAACTCCAGGGTTTATCCCAGCACAACTTATAAGTCACTGTTGTCTAACCCAAGTTAGATCTATGACTGGCTTTTTCCTCAGCTGCATCAGTGGTCATCAGATTTCTCTTTAAAACAGTGGTATGTATGAAATTTGTATTAAATCTTTGCTTTCTTTGCTGCTCTGCTCTAATGTACAACTGTGAGAACAGAGAATGGAACACAGGCCCAAATTTGGGCTGAACATGTTACCATGGAAGAAAACAGGACCTCTCTTAAATAGACAAGGACCTGTCCCAGGCAGAGGACACCCTGGAAAGAAACACAGTGCCTAGAAAAGCTCCCTGAAGAGTGCTTTACAGCCTCTAAGCAAAACATATGCTTCTCACTACAGAAATCACAACCACAGTAATAGTGGGTAATTCAAACAGAACTGGGGTAAACCATGGTAAACCCAGGGACTGGGTTAATTAAAGCATTAAAGGAATGTCTGTCTCATCTGTGATTCCACAAGCCCCTTTCCTGAAGGAGTGAGGATTCAAATCAGCAGCCTTAATATCAAAAGAGAGTAGAACCAACAGGTTTATATGCACAAAAGGAATTTTAAATCATCCTAGTTTGATCAAGTCACATACATTTATGCCTTCCTGATCTGAATTGATAAAGAAGTCCCTCTTTATCTTAACACCAATCAAGGTAACAAATATTTATCGATTTATTTTTCATTACTAATTTCAAATTGAGCATTTATCTTATTTTCTCTTTTGTCAGGGTCAAATACCAACATTTTTTTTACACAGCTTTAATGATGGCTTCTAAGAAACTGCCTGCAATTCAAAAGCTCAAGAGGTGCTGCACTTTCAGACAAAATATTGTTATAATTACTGATTAGTGATTCTTAAAAACAAATGTGATAGAGATCAAATTATAAGGTTTAGGCAAACCACATTTACTGACCAGTGTAAGTTCAATCACAATAACCATGATTCCTATTATAGCTGACTTAATATACAAGTCAGTGTATTTAAAATTAAAAAAAGCTATGGTTCACCCAAGCTTCTAAATCCTCCAAAGTAAAAAGCTTAGCTGTGTGCATCTAGAGAAATAAAAGTTGCAGATTTTTAAAATATCTTCATTTGATCTGTACAATCTCAGCAATTCTGGAAAAGGATGGACCCCTCTTAAATCTCATATAGACCTTGACTACCAACACTGTTTGGACAGGATATTTAAAATTTCTCAAAGGAATAGGAATAATATCAAATTACTTTTAGCCAAAAGTTTCAAATGCATGCATTTTATTTCCTATGATACCCTACATAAATGGCATAATTTTATTTTTTGTTTCTTGGTACTTAAATTTTGGGGGATTTACTCTTAAAAAGGTACTTAAAGCTGAAATCTTCAATATGTTTATTTCCTGTAACAGAGGCTTCAAATACTAATGCTTTATAAATCATTTTCACACCAACAAAAGGTTTTTTCCCATTTCTCTCAAGATCAACTTTTCCTCTTCTAGCTCATCATCCTTAACTGCTTTACTGCTCTTCCCCAACCTTATATGCTCATCAGATACCAGTATTAGTGGGAATGTTTTCATGTCTCCTAAGCCTTTAAATCCTCTTGTCTATTAATGCACCAATCTATTACAGTTGTGTACAAAATAAGTCCACAAAGGAGCTTTCAGTGCCATGCCAAAAGGAAAAGATTTCTCTCAGAGGACAGTTTGGGGCCTGTCCACTAGTAAATTTTATTCCTCTCACCACATTCTTACTTCTTTAAAACTCTTTATGTCTTCTACTTCTCAAAGAAGATCATTTAGACTACTATCCAATGTCCTGAATTGCTCTTGGTGATACAAACAGGAAACTATACCTAACCTCAACACCTTAAAATCCTTTTCCAACAGATCTTAAAAGTCTAAATCAAATATGCTATGTTTTCTCAGTAATAAATATAAAAAAAATTATTGCATATTGACATTTCTCTCACACAAGAAATAATCAGGATTTGAATTTTTCATCTTCATGTCACATTTCACCAGTGTCTAAAAACTAATATGATAACAGCTGCAGGCTTACCTGGCTTGCAACTTTTGTTTTTCAGCCAGTACAAAGAACTCCAAGTACAGTTAATATGAAAAAAGAAAAATTAAAAAGTCGCAGAAAACACTTGGAATCCCAATCCCATTGGTCTATTCCAGCTACTGCAGGAAAGAGATACTCTCATGATTATCAATGATGTGAATAGCAAAGAAATTCAGTTTTACATACTTTTTTCTCACATCTGGCATCAGTAAGTGTGATTTTGTATTTGGTTTTTCATCTGATTTGTAAGATGATTTTTTTCGTCTAGATAAGAAACACGAATCTTGGATCAATTAGAAGTATTAACACGACATAATAAAGGATGGAAGACCTGACCCACCCAGCATTTACCATCTCCCTAAATCATATGGAGAAATGCCAGTACTGTGGAGAAAGCTGAAGTCTTCACGAACAAAGGGACACCAAGTGCAAGGTCTCATGCCTTCCGTAGTGGAAGGTTCTCAGGAAGCGAATCCGCACAGCAGCTCCAAGAAACTCTTTTAATGAAGGTGACCTGCAGTCTTTGAAACCTGTGTTGCTATAAAGTCTCCTGACTATTTTCTCTGCCAGAGTGTTTATGCAATAAATACTTATGATTGTCTGATATCTCTAAGGGTTTCTTATAGCGTACAGAAGCCATATTTTACTACCTTTCTGTACAGAACCACTACTGTTTATGATTCTCTATTCAAATAAGAGACATATTTTTTTATTTTACATGGCTAAGATACCAATCAAATGAGATTCTAGTAATAAAAAATTGGAAACGTCTAGTAATTTCTATTGGCTTTAACCTCATCATGATCTGTCTTACCTACCTGTGCTTACAATCCTTTCTTTTGGCCACCTACTTGATTTCTTTGATATCCTAAATTATGCAGTTAAAAAAACCCCCAAAACTTCTATTATGTAGCTAATTCTACCTGCAATCTTTTTTACTTCCTTTAACCTTGAGACTCCGAAGACTTCAAGAGAATACAAAACTCACAGAAACTGAACTCTGACAGAAATATCCGGAACAGGCCAAAAGAGGGAGGTGATTTCCAGTTCTCGAATGAAGGGGTGGTGAAGGCTGCAGAAAACGAAGAGCCCAGCTAAAATAATTTCAAGATAAAATATTATTTCAGGTTTGTTTGTACTAGAAACACTGTTTTAAATAAAAATCATCTGTCATGTTTTTATTTCTCTGATGAATACCTCAAAAATATTGCTAATTTTTCATAGACATTAAACAGTTCTCAACAAGAATCAGTCAAAATACTCTTTGAAGCATCACCAAACTCTGCCTTCAGGAGCTCTGCTGCATTCTGTCTGGCATATGATCACAAAGTGGAGAAATAAGACTGAGGTACAAACACTGAATAAAACCTAAACGTCATTCATATCAACTGTCTCTCACTTGGGCTAAGAAGCAAGTAAGACCCTCTGAACACCAGCTGGAGACTAGTTTATAGCTATCAGCACTTTGCTTTTGGTAGATGAATGCTTGATATTTGTTGATATGATGCCATTAAAATATTATAACATGCCCATACTTTAAATTCACAACTCCCAAAAAGCTTGCCATTATGCTCAGACAGAAGTCATTAACACACTAACAAGGCAGCGAGAATACTACAGGGAAAATAAAATTTGACTTAGTTATCAGCTTCATAAAGTACATCAAAGAGTACAGATGGAATGGCTGTTCCTGTCAGTGCATTTACATGGCCCCATTTATTACTCTTTTCATAGCCTTTCCGACTGTATTTCTTATTTAGTTATTAGCTTAAATCAGAGACCAGCAAGCAAGGTACACTATGAATTCACAAATTTATCTCTCTGGTGATACAAGAATGATATTGCAGAGAGTCTGCCTGGGTTGGAGTTATGATTCTTCACAGCAGCTTGTACAGTGCTATGCTTTGCACCTGCAGCTGCAGAAGTGCTGGTGCCACAGCAGCATTTTGCCTCTTGCAGAGCAGTGCTCACGTACCGTCACGGCTCCCGCTGCAGCTCCACACCACCCAAATCCAGGAGGCTGGGAGTGTATCTATACTGTCTATGTTTGCTGGTGTTGTGATGTTGCTACTTTGATTTTGGTGTGAGGAAATTTGTCGCTGCAAGCAAAATTCATGAAAAGTATATAATGTAAATATTCTTGATGATTCATAAATGTGTGTTTCTAAGAGATGGGAGGTGGAATGTACTGCCTACAGGTGAGCTGGGGGCACCTCTGGGAAACCGTATTTAAAAAAAGGCACAAGAGGTGTGGGAGAGAGGAGCAAGGAAAGATGTGGGAGAAACAACTCTGCAGACACCAAGGTCAGTGAAGAAATAGGAGGAGGGGCTTCAGGTTCAGGAGCAGAGATTCCCCTCCAGCCCATGGTGAGACCCCAGGGATCAATCCTGAAGGACTGAATCCTGTGGGAAAGACCCACACAGGAACAGTTAGTGAAAAACTGGGTAACCCCAGGAAGGACCCCATCCTGGAGAAGGGGAAAATTTTCCCCAAATCAGGACTGTTTTGTCCTTGATGATAAGGCATCTTCCCATCTAAACCCACAAGATTTTCCATCTTATTTTCTTCCTCTGTGCTGTTGAGGAGGATGAATGAGAGAGAGGCTGGGTGGGTATCTGACAACAAGCCAAGGTCAACTCAACTCAGCTAGTTCGGGGTATGGACTTCTCAATCCCAAATGTTCACTATGGCATTAGTCCATGTATCCTGTGTGCATATTATCTCCCTAAGTACAGCTATAAGAAATGTAACAGCAAGAAATTGCTGCCATTCCACATTTATTTCCCACTCACAGCTTGAATAATAATTTCACTCTGCCATGAAAAGGCAGCTTCAAAGGTCTAAATGTCACCAGTAGATCTTCTTCCTTACAAATACTGATATTGAATTTCAGTGTCTTTCACTTCATCCCTCAGTAGAAAGTACTATTTTCTCAGTAATTCAAGCAATTCTAATTGACAAAATCTGTGCTCTTAATGTGTGTCAGTCAGGCATCATAATTGTAAAATCAGTTTTCACAGAACCATCAGTATAATGTAATGAATAATATTGAAGAAAGACAGCATAAGACACAGAAAGAAATTAAGTGGTAAAGGCGAGGAAAATTTTGAGATTCACAGCTTACAGAAAGACAAGTAAAAGTTTAGTACCATATCAGTTATGGAAATATTTCTGCATTTGAAGCATATATTGCAACCCTATTTTGTACTTACTCAAATATCTCTAACAGAGGAAAATTAAAAGGAGAAAAAAGTTACTGAAATTAGCATTTTATTTCTAGGCTGTCCATGTTATTATACTATATGATGTAATACATGTCATTCATATTCTAACCTATAATTTATAATAACAACACAGAAGTAAGCTTACACAGTGCAATAAATATGGCTAAGAGCAATCATTACCTTATTGTACAAAATTTATTTAGTGTTTGAACTAAAGTTCAAGAGAATTGCACGATGATAAGAAGGTTCTGGGAAAGTACCAAGCATATGCAAAATTTCTCAATGTGTTTTGTGTTGCTTTATGTGCAGAAAAAGTCACTGAAATGTGCCAGCAAAATGTGCTTGTCCCAGATCAAACCATCATATGTACGCACCTTGTAGTCAAAGATATTTGTACAGAGGTAAATTAATGGTAAGTTTAAATTGTTTTAAAATATAACCTCACCTTTAAATTGAAAAGTATCTCAAAACAAAAAAGATGTGAGGAATATGCATTACAAACTAACTGAGAGTTTAAAAGAAGGTGAAAAACAATCAACTTTATGGTATTAGAATAGCAATTTTCTTTCAGTGAGTTAATAAGTCTTCCAAATACATGTTTCTGTACTCTAAACTGGTGCTTTAGTAAATGAAAATAATGGTGGTTAGAATAGGATTTTGCATCTCTATAATATTGCCCTAGGGTTAATCCTAAATCTTGTAACTGCTTAAAATACTGTATGTGGTTTTAATAGAAAATAGCCACTTAACTCACTTTAATAGCTGACAGCTCAAAAAGGTTCTTGCTTATCTCCTGAAAAATTGAAACAGTGACAGTATATGGAAGCTCCTTTTCTGTATCTCCTAGGTGACACTTAATATGTATTCAATTCAGATAACATCCTTGCTGTCAGTCAAACAGGAAAAGCAAAAACAGTATCCACATGCCTATACCCAGTTAAGAAATGCTAAAGCATCCACAGATATTAGTAAGCTTCTCTATATTCCTAAAAGTTATGGTGAAAGCAAAAAAATCAAACAAAACCAAACACACACATACAAAAATACCTCAAAAACTAACACTGATTCACTAAATAAACTAGAAATTATATATTCAGGTGAACATTTTGGCTTGTATTATTTATTACTGCCTGAAGAGTACTGTCTGGAAAATCGCTGATCAGAGAATGAATTCTTTACTGCAGACAGATCTGGCTGTTTATGACCATGCTTTACTGAGGTTCTTCTTTTTTAAGACCTCTTTTAAGACCTCTTCCTTTTTTAAATAGAAACAGCTCCTTGCATGCCTCAATATATACTATATTTGATCTGAAGATATCAAAATATGGAAAATGTACTTTTTTATGTCTTCCAGTCTCACCTTAGAAATTATAACAGCAAAATTTCACAAACAATAATGCAGAATTTCATCCAACTGAGTTATTATTGGGTTGCATATTTTATTATACATGTATCTATTTTACATCTGCTTAAGTAGGTCTTCAAAAGACAATTATTCTCTACCCTCACAATCCAAGATGTGATTAAAATACAATGCATATTATTAGCCTGTATAGAGCAAAAACACTAATCTAGAAAACACCTCTTTTGCTATTCAGTTTGACATTTGACACTGCATTTTGATCTCAAAGGTGGAAAGTCACTGTAACACTATCCCATTTTTTTCTCCTCATTCTTTCTTTAAAACCAAAGCCAAAACTACAATCCTTTATCAAGGACATAAGGATTACTTCTACATGAACTCTAACATATGATATATTTATCACGTTTTACTTGCTTAAAAACTGAAGGTACACCAAAACCCAGAATCTTTCACCACTGATTGAGAAAATCTGTTGTACAGTCTCTCTCCTTACAATACCTTATTTTGTTCTTTCATTATTTCGCACTGAGAAGTTATTCCACAAAGATATTTGTATAACTCCCAGTAATTTCAAAACAAAACAAACAAACAGGAAAAAAAACCAAAAAAAAAAAAACCAAAAAAAACCCCACCATATTTCCAAGTACAACAGGGAGCTATTCATTAATATTAACTGTAAATTTGTTTTTAGGTATATTTAGCAATTTCCTCTAAAAATCATTCCCAGCATATATCCAACCTAGCCCATCAACCAAACTGTCAAAATATTTCAAGAGGTGAGGAAAATTAGATTAATTTCAAAGTCAAAATAACAATGATTTTAGTCTTAACTCCTTTCATATCAATCCTACATGCTCAAATGTTTATCAGAAAATAGTCCAAACTTAATGAAGGATTGTTACAAAGCTATAGTTTTCAAGATTTTCCTCTTAGTTTTATAAAATCTTTAAATCTAGTTATAGTTTCCTCCCCTTAAGAAATCTATGATTCTTACATCAATATTAACTCAAAATATTCAAAATATTAACCAGACAGAACATATTTTTTAATACAGATACTCTTTTTTGCTCTCTGATTACTCCCCTCTGAACCCTGGACTACAGCTGGGACAAATTCCTCTCATGCACAGGAAGACCACAAAGCATTTTGAGTTGCTCGAGCTAAGCTTTAGGCTATGTCCAGGAGTGTGCTTGCACTGAGGCACGCATCATCTTCATACACACTCTCCTCCAGGTGAAGCAGGATCCAGCCCTGCTTCAGAATCTATATCATAGTAGCAGAGTACCACGTTGCTAAAGGTCTAAAAGAAATGGAGAATACTAGCCTGATCATGCCTGTCTAATGCAACTTCTTAGTTCCTGAATCAAAAGTTCTTTTGGAGCATCTTCTGGTTTGACCTTCTCTGACTAAATGCCTGGTAATGAGGTAAAAAACTTTAAAAAGCAAAAATCTTTAAAACACATGCCCAAATTTCTAGTTTAAAATAAACAATTTTTAATATCAGATTACAAATTTTTATACTTTTAAGTTCACTCTTCTATAAAATAGTTATCAGAACTAATGTCTATTTTATTACTTTTTGACTGATGATCAAGTAAGAAATTTCATGTTAGGCCTGTGGATTAGAAATTGTGTTGCTACTTTACCCTGTGTCTCTTGCCTAGGGATGACAGCTGAGATGAGTTTCAGGGGCCAAGAGGGAAAATGCACCAGAATCTAAGTCAAAACTCCAGGCAGCTCACTTGAACTCTGAGTATCTGTCAGAGGCTGAAAATAGTTTATGCGTCAAACAATGATATAAAGCTACAGCCACAGAAACCTTCTTGAAGAACTTTGGACTGTAAATCAAACTGCTGATTAGATTAAAGGAAACCCACTGTTCAGTCACTTCAGGCTGAGGGAAAGGTATGCATCCACAATAGGCCGAGCCTCCTGATGAGTTTGGGGTGGGGGAGAGCACAGCTCACAGAAGCCAGGTTTATACAGACTCCCCCCAGTCGAGGGGGGAGGAGGAGGTTTTGGGTGCATGGTGCAACCTCTGGTGAGAGGCAATAAACACCCATCCTCTGATTACACAAACTGGCCCAGCTGTGGAACCCCCAACCCCACAGAGCACATCACATCTGCTGTGAGAGACTGACCCCCACCCCAGGGGGACATGGCCAGACATGCCTACCTAGCCTGAGCATATACACCCATGGGATTCTGTGCCTTCTGGGGGGACCTTCACCACCGGGAAGACCAGCTGGAGAGGATTGTCGAGGCACCAGTGGGACCCACAGAGCAGTTATATTCTTTTATTCTGTCTCTGTCATCCCTTGTCCCCCCGCCTATTTTCTACTTCTTTCTTTCCCCTTTTCTTCTCTCTTTCTCTCACATTTACTATACAATAAAACCCATATTATTGTCACTGGCATATAGTCTCATTTGCACCTTAATTCAGGCAGAGGCATCTCCAAGAACCTTAAAACTGGATCTTAACATTTATTGGCATAGTCGGCAAGAGTAACATTCTCTGACCCGAAGTGCCTTTCACAATAATCTTGTCTTCTCTCACGAAATTATTTCATCTTCCTTATCTACTTCATCTCATAAATCTAAACACTATTTCTTTTGAGTGCCTCGACAATCCTCTCCAGCTGGTCTTCCAGGTGGTGAAGGTCCCCCCAGAAGGCACAGAATCCCATGGGTGTACATGCTCAGGCTAGGTAGGCATGTCTGGCCATGTCCCCCTGGGGTGGGGGTCAGTCTCTCACAGCAGACTCTGGGTCTGTTGCACCATGTGCAGCCCTGTGGGGCCAAGCCTCTCACGTGAAAGTCTTGTGGATGTGCCCTGGTGGGTTGGGGGTTCCACAGCTGGGCCAGTTTGTGTAAACAGAGGATGGGTGTTCGTTGCCTCTCACCAGAGGTTGCACCATGCACCCAAAACCTCCTCCTCCCCCCTCGACTGGGGGGGAGTCTGTGTAAACCTGGCTTCTGTGAGCTGTGCTCTCCCCCCACCCCAAACTCATCAGGAGGCTCGGCCTATTGTGGATGCATACCTTTCCCTCAGCCTGAAGTGATTGAACAGTGGGTTTCCTTTAATCTAATCAGCAGTTTGACTTACAGTCCAAAGTTCTTCAAGAAGGTTTCTGTGGCTGTAGCTTTGTATCAATGTTTGAGGCATAAACTATTTTCAGCCTCTGATAGCTGCCCCTTGGCTCAAACGTTGTGTCTCTTTCCTAGCGATCTTCAATAGTTTATGGGTCATCCACAGGGGTGATACGTACATAGCGGATAGTAGGAGAAAAGACAGAAGAAGAAGTAATAATGCAAGTAATCATGCAGTGTACAATAGCTATTCCAATCATTAAAAATATAAATCCAATAGCAATCATCAGTGATCTTAACAATATCTCAGCCTAATGAGTAGCTAAAACGTTAGAATTAAAGCTCCCACAAAATATGCAACAAGAATAATGCATAAGAATCAAAACATATTTACTGTTCAAGACATATCAAATTATAACATTCTGTTAAAATTATGTTTCTTCAGTCAGTGAAATTCTGTTTAAATTTTATTGACAGCTGCACCAAACTGGGACAACAAAAAATGCTATGGTCATATGTGGTCTTCAGGCAGATCTAATGGGTTATTTTGAATGCATACTGGGAATGGAAAACAAGGTTTTCAACTATTTTTGGCATGCTTTTGAGTTAACCTTTTTGTTCCACTTCCTGAACATTATTGTCCTTCTCATGGTAATGCAAAGTGCCCTATCTGACAAAAATACTCACATAATAAATATAGACTACCTATGACCCTAATATATGTATTAGATTGTAAAATGGCCTTTTCTGTCAGTTTGTCTGAAAGTATTTGGGTCAAGTGCATTGTGGCAAAATAGGAAATATATTTTCTTCTTTCCCTGTTCTATCACAAAGGTGAAAATTATATTGCTACTTTTTGCCCTGGAACAGGCCTCTTTTCCTGTCAATCCAGCATAAACTTCAGCAAAAAAGAAAACGTAACTACACATTCAAAAGAGGAAAAAGTCAAGGACAGATTTATTTTGTATCACTTAAAGCATGACATGAATAATTGAGTGAGTTATTCTTCTGTTTGGTGAGAAGAGAAAAATGTATAAATCCCATCATTCAGAGTGAAACACTACCCCCACTCAACTGTTTACACATGTTATTAGAAACCATAAAGTCAAAATCACATGCCTGAAAATCTATTTTGAAAATAGTGAGCTTGTGAAGAGCATATATTAATTACACAGCTTGCCTTGGCAGGACTAGAAATTTAATATTGCTCTATTAAGAACAAATATTTTTCTCACTTTGGCCTAAAACTTGCTTTAGACTTCATTAATTAGAAATTATATATAACACTAATAGGCCAGAACTGTGTCAGGAAATGTTTTTGAAGAAAACCTAAGGAATTATAACATTGTATTTTACTTGTGTAAAGAGGTATAATGTAGAAAAAAGAATTCTGAAATACTTGCTTCAAAAATGAACAATTCGTAATCTGTGAATGAAGGATTTGGAAAGTTCATTCTAGATGCATTTGATAAAGTGCATTTATACCTAGATAATCTGAAAACTATTGCTTAAAGCAGTCCCAAGATGCTCATCACCATCAACACATGAATACTAAATAGCCAGGCAGTTTTGCTCATAGCTGGAGTTTTGTACATCAGGCAAGAAAGGTTTTTTAACAAAGCAGCTCTGTGTGATTCAGAATGGCCCCCAATGCTATCCAAAATGATGGCTCAGCCTTCAGTACATTAGGAAAATACAAGAACTCACACATAAAATACTGCAGTCTGACATCTTAATGCAACTGACTCCTGCACAACGCTACAGCTGTAGCTCCAGGGACTGAATTCCCCCATTGTTGGCACCAAGTCGTTTGCTAGACTGGCACAGTGCTGGCCAGCTGGCAACACAGGAGCTGGACCAAAGCCCACAGGATGCTCCCTGCTGCCAGCACCCTAGAGGACACTGCCTGAGAAGCCAGCCCAGGAGAAAGAGGCTGCCACCACAGCCCAGACCACCAGCCAGTGGCACAGCAGTGACTTGGCAATGGTAGCTGCCACCACTGCCTCCTCCATTTCATCCCCTTTGGCAGTAGCAGCCCATCTCCCTGTGCCAGACAGAGCACACAGTGACAGTCACTGGCAGTGGGAAGAGAGACTGAAGAGAGAGAAAGGAAAGAAGAGCGTTAATGAAGTGCCTGTAACATTCTTGTAGCAAAGAAGTTAGCAATACCAGGCAGTAAGATCAAGCATGCTGCATGGAAGAAGTCTGTATCTTCCCTCAGCTCCAGGAAAATCGTCAACAGAAGACAGCCTCTTAAAAGCCTGTACATGGAGGCTGGCCTTTCCTGCAAAATTTGCTCAGCATTCCTCATACCTGAGGTACAGGGGTGTGTATATATAAATATATACATATATATATACACACTCCTATAGATACAGGTGTATAGAGTGTTCCTATTCCTGCAGAAAAAGGGAGTAAAAATCAAATTTTTAATCAGTTGGTGAAAGAGATTGTTGGATGTACTTACATTGGATATACTTACATTTCTGTATGGGGATGAGCTTTCTTAAACCAATTTCATTCCCCTAGAATCCCAGCAACAAACTCAGTTCAGGGACAGAGCATAACTATTAGAAAAAAAAGTATTTAAAGGGTTGACCTGAAGGGGTAAAGAAGCCAAAGAGTGGGATCAAATCCTGATAGTCTCTCACCTTGCAGAAGTCTGAGACACTTTGCATGCCCTGGCATCTCAGTCCTGAGCTATTACATGACACTGACAAGCCCTTCTTTCTCTCCCAGTTCCACATAATTCAAGTTTTTTTGCTTAACAGTTTGCTGTATCCAAGCTCAGGATAAGTAATGACCAGTCAATCTCAAAAGGTTTCAAGGTTTAATTCAGAGAAACATCTGAAGGGCCTAATATCCCTTCCAGCATAATGAGCTGAATAGCTCATGGGAATCAGGTCTCTGTAGACGTTTCCAATAACTTGTTTTTAACAAGGATTGAAATGTTACAACAGCTTCTCCTGTTGTTTCAGTATTTCTTTATATTTTCCTAAGGAAAATCAGACATAATACATAAGGGATGTGAAGGGGGGCATAGGGAACAGAGGGGGACATGATGAATAGCAGATAATTAAATTAAAGGAACAAAATTTAACAGTACCTCAAGATTTAATCAAAATATTCAAAGGTTTTTAGGTAGCTAGTTATCCATGATTTCCAATTTTCTTCTCAATTTTTTCCCAAATGTTTAAATTTAGAATGAAAAAACCATCTTACATTGTATCATAACAATGTCACATCTTTAGATGTGTGAGCTCTTCTTCAGTATTGCTTTACTTGAAATGTGCTTGTTTGAGCTACTAAGCCAGGCTAAATCTGAGTAATTATCCTAGGGTAACGTAATCCTTGTCTACAAAGAGTACTTATTTTCCATAGGACGAGGCCTCATACCTAAGTTCTGCTTTAGTTTCAGTATGGACATAATACAAGATAGCCAGATGTGTCACTGATTTGCTATATGCAACCTTGAAATTCAGTCACAGATAAAGTTCTTATAATAAGCAAAGATTCTGTTCAAATACACACGTAAGCTTTTTCAAACAACATTTCTTAATGTACATTTTTCTTCAGTTTTTGGTCTTTGCAAAATGCCAGCCTGTGTGATTTCCAAATTATGTGACAGAACTACTCATTGCTCACATACCTGCATCTTTGATAATTCTACCCCCACAGGGTTACCTTCTGTTTAATAACGAGTTTTATTCCTGTTCCCCATGCAGTGGTTGTCCTCTGCAACCATGGCATTACATCACCCTATGACACAGTTAAGGTAAAAAATGCATGCTGGAACAGATTGTTCCCTGCTTCAATTCCTTTAAAGCCAAGTCATTTTCATCAAGGGTGAACTCAGATCACTGTCTTTTAAAATGAACTCCTTAGTATTTATTGAAGGCAATCCAAAGAATGACTTGTTTCAAAAAAATTCTCATGAAAATTTTTAATGTACCACTGGGTATTATTTCAAGGCAGGAATGGTGTATTTACAGCGTTGTCTTAATCTAAAAAATACAGTAGCTTCTCAGCATTCCAAGACACAATTACCTTCTAAGTTCCTGAAGTGAAAAGGTCATGGCAAAGACTTCCTGAGTGGATTTAATAAACCAATAATAGATCTAGGTCTTCAGTTCTTAAGTAGGGCTTGTCTTTGGTTACTTAACCCTTAGTTTATAGAGTACAGAAAAGTTTACAAATACTAATTGATCAAATGTTAAACTAGTTATTCTCACCTTTCCCTTAAGCATAATATCCTCTTCCAATTACCTTTCATTTTGCCTTGTGTTGCTTAATTTTTTGATATCCGTATACAGAGTTCAGGAGCTATTCCAATTGTATTTTAATATTTTATGGTTTTGAGGTTCTTCGTCCCTGTCTTAATCTGTCTCTATCAAGGCTGGGGGGCTGGCATTAGTCTCAAGAATATAGAAACAGCTAAATTTTTGTGAGTGTCACATCAAGTATAATACCAATAGCCAAATATAATACAAATATAATACCAATAGCCAAAAAAAAAAATTTGACATTTTATGTAATGTCAAAAAGTGAACCATGCCACTCTACTTGAATGAGAAGGAATATGTATGTAATCTCATAAAATCCAATATATTTTGATCCACAATACATTTAGTACTTCAATGAACCAACAAGGAGGTAATAGTCACACAAATTGTATCATGTTAACAGATTTAAGATTATATTTCTCTCTGACAGAATATAAAAATAACAGGAAACCACACCAAGGTCTAGCATGATACTCTCAAAATGATATATATGATTGGAATGGTTTTCTCTTGAAAGCCAGATGGTTTATCCCCAATAAGGCAGAAATTTGTTTTGAAATATTCTGTTTAATGTTGGTCCAGCCTCACTTTGAATGTTGTGTGTAATTCTGGACCCCACAATTAAAAAACGACGTTAAGATGCTCGAACTCATGCAGAGAAGAGCAACAAAGTTAAGGAAAGAGCTGGAAGGAATGACCAAGAAGGCTGAAGACATTGGCTTTGCTGGCTTTGGAGAAAAGGATGTTCAAGGGTGACCTCCGTTCTCTCTGCAGCTTACTGAGGACAGGAAGTGGACAGGAATGTCCTGGGTACTTTCCCTGGCAACCAGTGACAAGACACACAGGAAAGGTTCAAAGCAATGTCAGGGGAGGTTCAGACTTGACATTAGGAACCTTTTTTTCACTGAGAGTGTGGTCAAACAGTGCAGCAGACTTTGTAGAGAGGTGGTCAATGCCTCAAGCCTGTCAGTGTTTGAGAAGCATTTAGACAATATCCTTAATATACTTTAGCTTTTGGTCAGCCCTGAAGTGGTCAGGCAGATGGAGTAGATGATATTGTAGGTCCCTTCCAACTGGAACTATTCTACAATTTTCATTCTGAATCTTAAAATTTTCAAAACCTCATAGAACAAGACATCTATCTCCTGATAACCTACATTCAAAAAGAGTTTTGCCATCATTAAAGGTGTAGGACTTGACCCATTTTTATGAAGCAAAGGACAATACAGACCACTTTTCACCCATTAAAATAGCAAGAGGTGAACGATATCTTTTCAACTTAGTTATTTTTCCAAACATGCTGCAATTCTGGGTCTGCCAAACTTGTCTGACTCTTCCTTGTACTGCTCCCAGTGCAGTTTGCCCCAGAAGATGGATATAAGCTTCAAATTATTGGCACTGGTCTGGCAGAGGAGTGGGGGACCAAGAGACAAACTTCCCTTTACTCTCTCAGCTAATTCTACTTCTTAGTCATGTTGCAAAGGGTGTGAATCAGTTGTAAACAGAAAAGGCCCTTACACTTTGGAAAACCTCCAGGTGATATCTGGTACTTGTGCCCCACACTGTTCACCACACAGACTTGAATAAAATACCACTCTTTCAGACAAGCTATGCTTGACCAGAACAAGCTCCATTTTGGCCACATGTTCCTGTCCTTGATGATTATCAAGGCCTAAACAGTAAGTGCCTAAGTACACAAACTGAGCAAACGTGTAGGAACCCAGAGTGCCGAGAATATTTCTCTGCCTGTTTTTAAGGGTTCTTACCCCCCTGAGCAACACTGTTTTAGCCTCAAACCTTGGAAAAAATTACCAACAGTCAGACAAGAACTAGAAAATACAGTGGTGTGAATTGGGTGATAGACTACTATGTAAGATTTGTCACAGGGTGAAAAATTTAGAGGTTTTGGGCTTCTCTTTGTAGTAAAGAGATAAGAGTAAAAAATATCAAAATGGAGGATTGTTGTTGCTCTCCAAACCTTCTTCTCCTTCTTCTATTACTCCATATTCTGCAGTAAAAGTAGTTTGGAATGATTGGATAGAAAATTCCGCAGTTCCTAGTTGTGTTACTGAATAATTGGTAGGCAAATGAAAATAATGTACATTTTTAGTAACTATTGGTTAAAATATCTTTAAAAGGCTGTGTAAATCTTGATAGAGAGGCTTCACTTCTGCTTTTCTGTGCTCTATGCTGTACCTGGGTCATGCTAGTGGCTCTGTTTCTCTGATAGGACTTAATAAACAACTATCTGGAAGCATTGAAACTCAAGGAAAAGTCTTGGTTTATCTTTGAAACTCCTTGCAAGGACTGTCAGCAAATTCTCTCCCATCCAGAGGGACTTGATTTACGGCACAGTTCAGTGTCAAAACGTATAAATATACTCCCAGCCCTTAACTTCAGAAAGATATTCTGTGGAAATTCTGGTTCTGTCCAGTGACATAGTGTATCCCACTTGCTCCTAAAAAAACAACCAAAACCAAAACCCAGACCAAAGGAGACTGAATTGTCCTGGCTGTTGCTCCCCAGAATTAGTAACTGTGTTGCTGAGGTAATAAAAGGTAATTGTCAACGTACCCTCTATATTTTACAGTCTCTATCCATTTTTACCATCAGTCACATAGCCTCTGGATATCCATATCTCATGTTTATATAAAATCAGGAACCCAACAGAATTGCATATCCATTGTAATAACTGATTGCTTTACTTATTATTTAATTCAGTGGAAGAAAATATACTTTTTAATGCATTTGACCTAGGCTAAAACAATTTAAAAATTCATCAAAACATGATTTTTCCTTGAAAAGAATACACCAATAATAGAAAACACTCTGCAGTTAGGAATAGATTAGGTATTTAATTATTTGGTACAAACTTAAAAGTGAACATTCCCCAGGCAGAGAAGAGATTCCCTGATACAAAATCAAATGCATCTCTGGAACTTGGCTTGAATTTTGTACTAAGGTTGCACAAGTAAGTAAGTATCATAATTCTTATCAAGGCTACCACTTCTTATGTATAAATAAAATATTGAGACTCGATACGCATAGCATTATTTGGACATATGTCAACGTTCCTGATTGCAGCCAGCTAATTACTGTATGATTTTAGATATTACAGCATCAGCTTTTAATTTTGTCACTTGTCTGCTGTGCCAAAATCACTCACAGGAGCAGACTCTACAATTAAAACTCCTGCAATAAGTAACGAGCGGCAAGAATGTGAATAATGTGTATGCCACAGAGTAGACTAGGTCAGCCTTTGGCCTACATGTTTCCTGAATTTAATTGATCTTCAACAAGGTTTCATTGCTTTCGTCCCACAGCATCTAAATAGAGTCACCTGTGACAAAGAATGAGTTCACTCCCACAGAAAAAGAAAGAAAAGGAAAGAAATAAAAGTTAACATTGCTGTATACACAAGATACTTGTATGAAATCAAGGTAATGAAAATGCAAAAAGCCTGTCATTGCCCCTGCCTTGTACTTGGAATATTCCACAGGGTGCTTTTATACTTCTTCATCTGACAGCCAGCCTTCTATGAGTTAAGGAACCATATGAGAACATCAACGCTCAGTAATTCCTAAAGTCTCTGACCTCACAGCTGAAAAAAACACTTCAATATACCACAGAAGTATAGTTTAAGAGGTCAAAGTCAGAATGCTTATTACCATTTAACCCACACAGCAGATTTCCTCTCTGCATGTTTCTTTCATGGCACTACCACTCCTGAAGAGGCAAACGAGAGTCTGTGAATCCAGGGAGGCCAGAATACTTTTGTGATTTGTGCATACTCAAGGTAGCTATAACTTTGCTCTTGGAAGAGGCTGCAGGGCAGTGTTTATCATCAGCATTGAGAGAAGTCCATGTGTTCAGGCCCATTGAAAGTGAAGACATTTTCGAAAATATGAAGTTACAGTTCCTTCAGAGATGATTGAATATTTCTGTTTCTGTTTAAGAAAGCATCAGTTGCAGAACATGACACTGTCTTCTTAGAATTTTTTGTTAATGTAGAAACATCAGAACATGCCACATTACACTCCTGTAACAATATTTAAATATATACCTTGCAAATGGTTTGTTCTGTTCATTCCAGGCTCTTCCCTGAAGATGCCTCTTTTTCTCCAAGGACTGCATGCCTAATTGAAATGGCAGCAAAAATTACAGGAGGAAAAAGTGACCCAAGGACTCAGTCTTAAGTATGACACTGGCTCTGATCAATCACTAGATTTGAAGAAGAAAAAATCCCCAGGGCAGTGACTCTCCAGATATACAATTAATTGCCTATTGAAAGAGAAGATAGGCAACAAAATGTCTTTAATTGAGCTGGTGATAAACAAGCAGAACAAAAACATGCATATGAGAAAATCCTCCATTTTAAGAGAATTTGAAGTGCTTTTTCCTAGTTTGTCATTCTTCACTCTGAAAATAATACACATCTACAAGCCCTGATTTATACAGAATGTGCACTGCTTATGCAATGATTACTGCAAAAAAACCCCAACCATGTTTCAAAAGAGTATTTCTAGTATTAAAGTGCATATAATGAACTTGTGAATTTGTGGTGATGGTATCCCCTTTCCACAATTACTAGTTGTCTGGACTCTTGTTCTGATTCAGCTATTTGATACTTAGGAAAACAAAAGCATTTCTTCACATGGTTATTTATAAGTTAAACCAGAAATGCCTTAATAATCCACCACCAATAAATTATTTGATAATCAAGGAGTTAGACCATCTTAGGTACTCAGGTAGAAATGGAAAAGACTTCAAGGATTGTGATTAGGCTGTCTATAATACTTTCTTATATAGAATTCAGAATTGCCCTTAGATTTACCACATTTTGTTTTCATATCCTTAGAAAGAAATAACTTTTTTTTTTTTTTAGTTTCCCTGTTTATGAGTAAGATAGGAAGAGAAGCCAACCAAGAGCTTATGGGTCACGATTTAGGGGAGGGCAGGGACAGGTGGGGGGACTGCTACAGGCTGCCTGCACATGAAGACTGAGCAGATGAGGTCACTATGACAGATAGGAACAGCCTCACATTCACAATCCCTGCTCTTCATGAGGGACTTGAGCCACCTCATCATTTATTGGAAGGACAACACAGCAGGACGCAAGCAATCCAGTAAGGAAGAAATTCTTTACTGTGACTGTGGTGAGGCCATGGAGGCCCAGAGAAGTGGTGGATGACCCATCCATGGAAGTGTTCGAGGTTAGTCTGTGTTGGGCTTTTGAACAGCCTGGTCTAGTGGAAGGTGCCCCTACCAAAGGCAGAAGGGTTGGAACTATGTAGGAACCCAGAGTGCCAAGAGAATATTTCACTGCCTGTTTTTAAGGGTTCTTACCCCCCTGAACAACACTGTTTTAACCTCAAACCTTGGAAAAAATTACCAATGATCAGACAGGAACTAGAAAATACAGTGGTGTCAATTAGACGATAGACTATTATGTAGGATTGTCACAGGGTGAAAAATTTAGAGGTTTTGGGCTTATCTTTGTAGTAAAGAGATAAGAGTAAAAAATATCAAAGTGGAGGATTGTTGGTGTTCTCTAAACCTTCTTCTCCTTCTTCTACTACTCCATGTTCTGCAGTAAAAGTAGTTTGGAATGACTGGATAGAGAATTCTGCAGTTCCTGGCTGTGTTACTGAATAATTGGTAGGAAAATGAAAATAATATATGTTTTTAGTAACCATTGGTTAAATTATCTTTAAAAGGCTGTGCAAATCTTGATAATTAGAGACTTCACTCCTGCTTTTCTGTGCTCTATGCTGTACCTGGGTCACGCTAGTGGTTCTGTTCCTCTGATAAGACTTAATAAACAACTATCCGGCAGCATTGAAACTCAAGGAAAAGTCTCGGTTTATCTTTAAAACTCCTTGCAAGGACTTCTAGAAAATTCTCTCCCATCAGGAGGGATTTGATTTATGGCACGGTTCAGTGTCAGAACTAGATGACCTTTAAGGTGCCTTCCAACCCAATCCTTTCTATGATTCTATGATATATCAAAAAGTCATTGATGGGTACAGTTGCTGTGGAACAACAACAGAAACAGAAGATAATGCTTCGGAGAATGAGATCTCAGTATAAGCAGGTCAACAGGTCAGTACCAAAATATTAATGCTAGAAATAATCATTTTGAAGAAACTGTTCATTTTCTTTTTGGATGACCATCACTTTATTATCATAGGAGAAAAGCAGATGGCAATACCCCTCAAGAGATCAGTTGTGTTCTTGATGAAAAAGACTTAAAATAGCAAAAGAGACATCAACATTAAGAACTGTATGTGCTAAAAGCAAACTTCTAGTACTGTACAACACTATTCTTCACTAGACTTCGAGGAGCAAATTTACATTGCCAAATGTTTTTAATGTCATCCATTATCATTTCTGGAGATGATAATTAGCCTGGTAACATTACATGAGAAACATAAAATGAAAACATAATATTTTCTTTTCTAACTAAAATAATAAGAAGAATTGTTCTTCCATTTCTGCAATATCCCAAAGTCAATGAAAGAGAATAGGTTCCAAAAGCTGAGATAAAACAGGACAAATAGGAGGAATCCATCAGCAGCAAACTTCTCATTTTAAGTTCTATCTAACTTCCACTGAGGTTGAATTCCTTCTGAGAATTTCATCTCTACCCATATTTTCCTATTGAGCTCTGTCTTAAAAAGGTTCAACAGATTATTTTGCATAAAAAATACCTTCAGATTATCTCCTAACCAACTTCTCAGAATTTAATCAAGTTTTAGCCATATACTTAATGTTTTGCCATGATAAAAGTTAACTTTTTTCATTAGATCCCATTATGGTTTTTTATACTTACTGCACCTACAAAACCCACTAAATTGAGCTTAATTCCCTGTACTATAAAACTGACCTGTCTGCTAAACTTGTTTCAGAGATAATAATTTGCTAGATTTATAGTGAGTATGTTCTAAATCGATCTAATTAGAGTGGCTTGAGAATAAAGGTTGCAAGACCTTTAATGATTAAAGCATCAATTTTAGCAATTTATGTGGGGTGTCTTTTTGTCAAATAAACTCCTCTGGAACCGCAGTTGTTTATTGTTTTGCATCAGCTCCATAACTTGAGAAGGGGTGTGGTACAGTATCAGTTAGTTGTCCTTATATTTGTCTTTAGAAATTATTAAAACCACGATAACTTTTTGTGATATTCTAAATATTCCAAATAAGCATAGGAAAAAAAGCTTATATTTCATGACAATATCTCATAGTGTATGGGAGGGAAAAATTATTTACTGTTGTTTTTTAAGAAAGAGGTCCTCAAATTACATAAGAACTGTTAAAGATCAGTTCTTTTTTTCAGTTTTGGAAAGACAACAGCTTTTTTTTTATTGCTGTTGTAGAGTGACAGCTAAATAGACATGATGCCACGTGCCTATAGTAAGATTGAGCGGAGCTGTTTGGCAGGGGGTGGATCAGGAAACAGGAACGATACTAGATGTGATAGCACTCTGGGTGAGTTATCTTCTCAGGATTGCTGCACTGCCTCACTTTGTCAGGGACTTAGCTCTGCAGGGTACTGAGCGTTTCAGAGACTGATTCAGCAAAATACCCTGACATCAAATATACCTTTAAATGTATCTACACAAAATGCCCAAGTGTAATATTATACAAGCCTTTAAACCATTTTAATCACCAGGAGCTATCTACAAGTCATATTGTTGCACATAACCTCAGTACAGAAAAGCATCAGACTGTAAACTTATGACACTTGCAGAAATATTCAAAAATATACTCTGAAGGACAGCTTAGCCTGAACTATTTTCCACACTACGTCTCAAAATACCACCACAATGAGATCAAGTATTCCTATGCTCTACTCCATTGTCCACTATAAGCAAGACACGAGGTAATAACTTCAACTAGTCATGAAAAAAATGAAACAAAACAAAACAAACCCTTGAAGTGTGCAAACCAAGACTTTGCCTTAGATCATTACTCCACAGCCATACTCATATTGCAGCATAAGAATGCCTGTAGGCATGTTAACCACACCCCTGGGCCCTTCAGGATCACTAGTGATGCCATGAAGATTTTTTGCCTTTTCTTTTATACCCCTGTTATAGCTTTTTACAGCTTCTGTATTCCTAGTGCTTTTTCCCTACATTCTTGGACTTGTTTGTCAAGCTAAGAGACTAAACATTTTAGAAGCTTCGTAGCTAGGGATCAGTGTGCCCCAGACCCCAAGGTCCCCTCCAGAACACATTCTGTAAACTAAGATAGAACCATCCAGGAGAAGACTGCTTGGGGAGAGGGGCTCACTTGAGCCTCTCATTGGGGAATCTTTGATAGATATGCTAATTAGTAAAACCTATAATGTTATACCCAATCTTTTGGGGCATATTCGGCGGGGTGCATTTTGATGCATATGACCTGGACGTGTGCACCTAAGGATCCTTAAAATAAATACCAAGGTAAAATCCCTTTTCCCCTTCTAACCGTGTATGACTCTTGATTTTAAGACCAGGAAAAGGCATCACTAACCATTAAAATTTATCAAACTGCATCAACAGCCACTCAACAGAGAACGAAGGCACCAAATGCAGATGCCCTGAATGCTGACCATATGAGGTGTTGATGATATACACAAACTCAGAAAAAGAAAAGACATTGTGGGGTTTGTGTGAACAGCCATATAAGGCTACTCTTGTGAGTGTACATGGCTCAGTTGGACAGAAGGCTGCTTCTTCTATTCAAAAATCAAAATACTTACTAACCATTGCTGACATATCTGCCACTGTATAAGAGCATCCTGCATAAATAAGAGGATATACATTCACTTGCAAATGGAGAGACAGAAGAGAGATTCATAGCATTTAAGGGTTTCAGACAGGGCCAGGATAGTAAGTTAGCTATCTGTAATGAAGAAACTGAAGTTCATCAGGTTTTTAAGAACAGGCAGAACTAGAAAACAATTTTAATGTTTCTCTTTCTTTCCCTCATCTCCTGCCACAAGCAAACAAATA
This sequence comes from Corvus moneduloides, assembly GCF_009650955.1. NCBI lineage: Eukaryota > Metazoa > Chordata > Aves > Passeriformes > Corvidae > Corvus > Corvus moneduloides. Next base: position 103,840,365 of record NC_045476.1, on the reverse strand, counting down.
AAAATCCTTAATTCTTCCCCATGTATTTCACTGAGGAATGAGGGAAATATAACAGACCAAATTTAGAGAAAATCTGTTGCAAAATAAATCACCTTGAACAGAGAGGATGCAAGCAAGAGGTTTCAGTATGAGACACTGATAACAGGATCCTGGTGCTTGTTCACTCTTAAAGCTTATCAAAAGTTATTCAGGGTCTCCAGCTCTTACTGAAAATTGAATGATTTCTTCTCAGGAAGTATAAATAGGAATGAAATCCCTCTAACGATTTGCTCATTTTTGTTTCCACAATTCTTCAGTAATTACTTTCTAATTCTAAATTATATAACTTTTAGGTCATGACTTGAACAGCTCTTTTGTTGGCTGAAGAGATAGTGGATGAAGCACTTATACAAGGATCTGCTGTTGGAAAATCTGAACCACAATACCTAAGTCTAAGAGCAGCAAAATTGCTGTGCATTAGCCTTATTGCCAGACTCACAGTCAGCACCCAAGATATGGTGGCTGACATGTTTGACTATCCTCATAGTACATCTTTTATTTCAGAGGTATAAGCCCAGGTAATGTTACCTTGGTACCTTACCTTGGTAGCTGTTTGAAAAATTTTCTTGAGTTTCAAAAGCCAGCAAGAGGCCTTAATCAAAATGGTTCCCACAACCCACAATGCTCCACAATACCTACAGTACCAAAATATCCCACTTGAAATCAACCAAGATACACCTATATGACCTCCAGCCACACCTTGCAACCTGAGCAGTGATGGGTTATTTATCCTATATTTTGTTTTATATTATGAGAGGTATTTTTACAAAGATTTTTTAGATCTTCCACAAAGAACTTTCTTCTGTTTCAGGTGTAAAAAAGACCTAGCAAGACAAAGACAGTGCATCTCTAATGATGCAAAGCATTACCATTTTTATTTTGTTAGATTAACACATAAAGCAATTTTTAATATCAAACTGCTCAGCACAAACTAGACAAGCTCTATTACTGTTCTTTTCACTCAGACAGTATTTTTTAAAAAAAAAGTCCACGTATTACAGGTCTACATGGGAAGAAGCAAGAAAATAGATATCACAGTTTATGAACCAGATTTTTTAATCATTCATGATGCCTTTACTCACCTTCCAATGTCAACAGTAGTAGACAACATGGGTGTATGTTTTTCAGAGTCATATGCTATAGGTTTTTTTTTTTTTGAGTATAGCTCATAAGAAAGTCTACTAATAACTTGGAGCTGAATTTCCCTCCAGTGAAATAGTGTTCTGAATACTGAGGGCATACAGTATGTTAGAAATTGGGGTTTATTTCTTTTCACTTAAGAAATGTGCTGTATTTTAGAAGGCAAAAATTCATCTCTACAGTTTAAAAATTTTAAAAACACAATATTACAGAGGAGAAAGAAAATCCTCTAGGTGACCTCACATTCTGGTGCATTAACAGTGAGCATGGTGGATACCATGAACTATTCTTAGCAGCAAATTTGCAAGCATCAGCTGAGGAACAAAGAGATATGCTCCACTTTAGAACTGAGGCACTAATTGGAACAAAATATTACCTTGCTTGAAGAAAAATCATAGGTTATAGCTGCATTACTGTTTTGAGTCACCAGTTAGACCCACCCTAATAAAAAGGGTGAGTTTTAGACCCTGATTGATTTCTGGGTGCTGTGCTGAATAGAAAGCATTGGAGCACAGTCCACCCACAGTGCACTTAAAGTGATTCAGAGCTGACAGGCAATAAAAGAAATATTGTTCCTCTTCTCATTTAGTAGAGCAAGAATAGCTGTATGCAATTTTATTTCTGAACTTGATAAGTGAAAAATGACTCATTTTATTAGATAAAGACCATTTTAAAAAGCTTGGTCCTATAATTTGCATATTTTGAAAATGAAATTAGTTCATCATGAAATGGTTAAATATAGTATTATGAGATAGGTGAAAGCCTGTAGAATATAAAAAAAATAGTTACAGGAATTAAATAAAAAGGGAATGTACTAAAAAGGAGAACTTGTCTTGAATTTTATGCCCCTTCCCTGCATTTACAGATGGATGTGCCAATCAAAACTGCAAATCACTTTACCATACATGCAACTAACAAAGCATATAAACAAATGACCTTGTAGCTCTATTGCTTTGCTAGTTCTGTGCCCAAATCAGGCAGGTAATGAAGATTTTACAGGTTGAGAGGACGTCCTCGAATGCACGTACTGTTATCTCTCTCACATAGACACACACACTTCTAATTAATGCATATTGGCTGTATAGTTGTCTTTCCTCCCTCCATCCTTCTCCCAGCTGTGCCATCAAAAAAGAATGAGTGGTGAAGAGGTAAGATATGTTTACATACCCAAGCTGGAAACAGTTCTGTCAGGCTGGTTGCCTGGATGTTAATAGACATGTAAAGTAACATAGATTTTGAAAAATCACATTGATGACATTGAAAACTCATAATAGAACTACCACTTTGCTATGTATAGTCGAAATACGAATATCCTCTGTGTTGTCAGTTGTTTAATTTTAAAAATTTAATTTAAGGGGAATACTAGGGAAAAAAAACCCCAAAGTTCTAGGAGTCAGAGTAGCAGTCACAAAAGATTTACTTTTTAAGTCACTGGACTGGAATTCAGGACACGCAGTTCACTGCAGACATTTTTTTGTATTTTTAAAACCATCTAATTGAATCTCTCCATAAATCTCTTTTGTCTACAGCTTATTCAGGCTATATACAGCTTATTCAGACCTCTTTGGGGAAAGAAGCAGGGCTTTATATGTATGAATGCTGCACATAGCTCATAGGGCCTTGCAATGGCCATATACACCCAGAAAATGAATAATGAGGTTATATGACCTTTCTGCTTCCCCCATTATTCATCCCCAAGAGAAGCCCCCAGTGAACATCTGCAAAGCAAATTGATTATTCTTCTCCCCAAACCTTCCTCCCTCCAGATGCTTACAAATAAACACGACAGCATCCAGAGGTGGCGTGCTCAGAACCCAGTGTTACACCAACCAGCATCATCTCGTGTTTTGGTTTACTCTCCTATTTTCCCTTTGCTTTTAAAAGCAGATATTTTATCTTTGTCCTGTGTTTTAACAATGTCTACAGCAAAGGCAATCCTGATACACTGTGATTATGGTGCTCCTGTGTTACCAAAAAAGCCCAGTTCCAATACACTGCCCTGCTGGTCCCTAGGGAATCCCTGCCCCCCTCCCCTCCCCTACAGAGCCCCCAGCCCATGCAGCCTCTGGTATATCACATTGCCCAGAGGAGGTGTGAATGCCCCACAACTGGGGATTGCTGGAAGTGTTGAAGGCCAAGCTGGATGGAGCTCTGGACAGTCTGGTCTGTGGAAGGTGTCCCTGCTCGTGGTTGGGGGGTTGAAACTAGATGATCCTTAAGGTCCCTTCAAACCCAAACCATCCTGTGATTCCATGATTCTATGATTTTTACTCATTTGAAAAATAGCAGTACAATGGAATGCTGTTTAAACCTCCTAGCTTTACAGTAGTTTACATTCTATATAAATTACATTTACATTCTATATAAAATTGATAATAATAAGCACTACAACTGGAAGTATTTGGCTACAAATTATTTGACAGTACTATTTCTCTGAATTTTTCTTATCTGTGATCTCTACGTCTATTGCGTCCCTCACTAGAACTTTAACTTAAAGTACAGATATCTCTACTTCTTTTGGGGTGTGGAGGGAGAGAGGGAATTGTAATCAAAAGAATTACAAAATTTGTTAATTTTATATTTTTTTCTAAATAAAAATCATTTTAGTGTTGTTTAATCTAGCTGACAAAGTTAAAGTTAGTGCAAAAGCATAAGGAAAGAAAATAAGCACATCTAGAAATGAGAAACAGTGAATTTGGACAAAAACACACTTATGAACAAGGCCTGAAAGGAAATGGATTAATTTTTTGAGGGAAGCTCATTTCCCCTTTAACACATTTTGAATCGTTACCATATATCATGAATCATTTTCATGAACATATTAATATCTTTTTACTTGCCAAATGATGCAAATGATTCTAAACTTATAATTATGGAAAGGAGAAACTACTGTTAAATTTTGTAATGCAAAAATCGTTTTCTTAAAGAATGAACTTAGCACAGACGTTAATAAATTTATTTTGTTTTGTTTTCATTTGGGGAATGTTTCACACATTAAACCAAGTCAATGGCCCAAATGTGCATAAAAGTCTATGAAGGAAAGAGCAAAACTGTAACACCTTGTAAGCCAGTCTAGCTTTTCCTAGTGAGATCTTGTTGTTCTGAGTAATTTTAGGAACATGCTTGGCCTATGTAAGAAGTTGGAGAATAGTTATTGAATCGATGTGAAGACCAATTATTTTGTGTAATTTCACGTGTGACCTCTTACACCCACTTAATGACATATAAAACATGCAAATTTGTACACCAGCATAGAGTGAGGTGGAGTTCTGTATTTAGCACGATAGCCCTCAAGTTAAGGGCTCTGTTCAGAAAATTTCTCTCACCTTACATTTACAGAAAGTGCAGCAGATCTGAAAATACTCACATTCAAATTTGGAGCACGGATGTCTGGTGATTTGGCTTCTGTCAGTACAACTTCCATTTTAAAGGTTGGAAATGGAGTGAAGTCTTGTGATTGGCACCAATTATTTCAGTAATATAACAAGTAACTCTGATTTTTAATTCCAGCTCAGTAGATGATAAAAACTTGCCTTTAAACATCATGCAAGGATTGCAGGTGGTCAGTAGATAATGAAAGTTCCTGTTTACAGAAAAGAAGATATCTTAGTACTAAGGAAGTGATCTTTACCTTGAGAAGCAGTGGAGTTTTTTACTTATTGTGATAGTCCAGAGAACCCCTTTGAGATGTCAGAGATTCAGTTTTGCGTTACACCACACGCTGCTGAGAAGAGGTAGAAGAAACCCTACAAGTTGCTCTGGAAATTCACAGCCATCTTTCATGCACCCTTGCTCTGGGTATTTGACTGCTGTCAAGGACAGCTTTAGGCACAGATGAAGTCACAAGCTGCCCAAGGCAGGGCGCTACAGAAGGCGGCAGAGTACCATGGGTACTGTGTCTCCTCAGTCTGTCACAGCTCCCCAGCATGCCAGGCTTGCTGTTACATTTATCTAACAAAGAGGCAGAATGTCTTTCTTTTGTGGGGAAAAAAATAATAAAAACACATATATATTTCCACTTCTTCCTCATTCTTCACTTTGACAGTATATTTACATCAAAGGAAAAAGTTCAAAGACAGTTAAATACATATAAAAATCTGAAACAAGGAAAAAAAATTCCCAAAGAAAACCCCTACAAATTATGAGATCTAATTTTTGATCTCCAAATTAGAGTCCCAAGCCATAATCAGCACTTTTCAGTTAAGAAGATGTTAAACTATCTGACTTGATAATTAAAAAAAAAAGTCATTTAAATGTAGATGTCCAAGACACAAGGTATACATATTTCTTTTTTTTCTAATATGGGCAAGATGCTTTTGAAACACTAAGTTCTATGAAAACTTCTCCATCAAAGGGCATCTCATTTTAGATTAAACCTACCTTTATTAAATCAAGTTCTATTAAGGACAAATTGTTCACTATTGACCCAATTATCTAACTCGTGTGTGTACTTACCTGCCCACATGTACTCTGGCAAATGCTATAATTATCCTGATGAATCACAAATAGAATTTACATTTTACCTTGCAAGTACAGGAAAGCAGTGACTAGAGCATGACTTGATTATATAAATGCTACCTTATTTCCAGGAATGACGACAGAGCTGGTAAAAAGTGTCGTTAAATATAGCTCTAAATGAGCCACTCCATTTGGCAGATAGAGAGAAAACAAAAATCAGAAAAACACAGAGAAAGAACATAACAAAAGAGGAAAGACCTAAAAAAAGGAACCATAATCTGATGGAAAAGCGGGAAGACAAAGAAAACACCAATAAGCTGAAATTTAAAGCCTCTGAAGGAAGCATTTAAAAGTGGGAAGACAGAAAACATGTTACATAATATAGTACTCAAAAGGCAGGAAACACAGCTGTGATTCTTCTCCAGTTTTCTAATGTACTTAAAGCCACCCATTTCCACACAGCCTATACATAAGAAGCCATTGGAAAGGCCCAGCAATTTCTGCCAGTGTTCATTGAAATTTACACTCAGCAGATTACCTGCAGAACCCTTTTCTGAAGGGCACTTATTTTAAATCCCTGTGAACTGAAGGACACTAAAATTTTTTCTTAGAAATATGTAGTGCCATGGCAAAATCGAGCTATATTCTGTCTTCTGACAACGCTACAGTTTGTGGAAACCAGAAAGCAAGGAGATGAAACATTTGCAAAGCTATTAAGAGAATTGTATGAGACTGCCCTTGAGTTCTGCACAGTAGGGTCCAATGGATAACTCCAGCCTTGGTTTCCTTTGGCTTTTCTTTTCTGCAAGAAATGTTAGAAAATAATTCCTATTTTGTTTTTGGAAATTGATCAGTGAACTTCCATCTGTGGCTGAACTGTGGCTACACCTCCATACAGTGGCATCACGATTTACGAAGGCATATTTATTTAGAAAGATGTTTAGGGCAAATACTTCATAGGAATTTTCCTGGGAAGTAAACATGTTTTCTGAAACAGCTACTGACGATCATGATAACTACTAATCCACCCGAGAGTTAGTAGGTTATCAATCAAAATCTTTATTTTTTGTTAATACAAATTCACATCTTCTAATTATAAACTTTAAAAATATCTAGAAAAATAGTATATATATATATGGACATAGTTTAGGTTCCAATTCATGGGATTGAAGTGAAGCTCTGTTTCTCACTTTTTAAATGTTGATTCCCTCATTTTTAATATAGATTAGAATTTATTAGTAGGGGGAGGGTTTATTTTGGAGGGGTTTTGGTTTTTTAAATTCTTTATTCTTTTAGGAGAAGAGGGTACTATTTTACCTCGGACAAATCAAGCCTTACTTTGATAAGAGCACACAAAAGCAAACAAAAAACCAGTTCCTGAAATTTAAACAGGCTGGAGCAGGAACTAACATGGTTTTGTCAAGAACAAAGCTCGTTAAACACATCTAAATGCCTCTAGGGCAGGGCAACAGGTCTTACAAAAAGAGGAGATACAGTAGGTTCTGTACAGCTCAACCTCTGGCACTGCTTCCTGTGGCATTTTCAAAGCAAGCTACAGGAAATCAGTTAAGATGAAATTAATGCTAGATGGGTGCAAAATAAAGAAAAAATCACCTATAGAATATCAGTGGTTCACAGCAAAACTGTGATGAACTGTGTATCAGGTTACAGTGGTTTCTCCTGGATCTGGTACTGTTCGCTACAGACTATGGTAAAGGTAATAGGCTTATGAGATTGAAAGAAGTGAAGCTGGAACAGACTGCAAATACACTCAGGAAAAGATTATAACTCTAAAGAAATTAGGACAATGACCTGAAAAAGAGGAATACAAAAGTCATTAAAGATACATGCTGGTGGGAATAAACCAACTTACACAAACAGAGCATAGCAAAACTGATGTTGAAATTTAGTCCCTAGTGAATTGTGACCTGAAAACAGTCAACATGGTGCTGTAAAAAAGCTGCAAAATACAATGCAGTTTGCATAAAAAGGAACCTAACAGACAAGTAATGCATCTTCTCCAGTCCTTACTGTTAAGCGTTTAATAATAAGATCTTACCCAGTCAGAATCCACAGCTAAGGAAGGGCACCATTGATGGCAAAGAGTCCAAAGAATGATCCGATATCTCCAACCAATTCCCTTAAGAAAAGGGTACTAGTAAGGCTGAAGAAAATATGAAATATATAAAATCTTACTTCTTTCATACCTTTGCTCAAAATATCTCCTGAAAACTGATACACTGGAATTCTTCCCACCCTACTTTACCATTATCTATTCTTCAGTTGCAGTAAAGTCATATTTTTGTAAGGAAAATAGTTTTGATTGAATGCATTAGAAAAATCCAACTCTTGCTAAATGCAAAACACACTGAAAACACAATTTATGAGCAAGAGGAGAAAAAAATCCAATGTTAATGGCTGCTTAAGAGTATCTATCCACAAACCATAACAGAAAAGACCAGCTAAATGTTAAAAAAATATAGTTTAGTCACATTCCTATTCAACAGAGAGAAAAATACATACACAAATAAAACCCTGAAACTCTGATGCTAATTACATTTAAAACACAGCCAAATGTTCTAGTTTACTTTCAAAATCTGGAGAGCTTTTCTTTACAGTCAAAACCAATCACACTTTTTGTCATCACCTGACATTAATTAATGATTTTGTACTGACCTCAGTGAGCACAGATGTTTTGCAAGGTGCATTCTGTTAAAAGCAATTGGTAGTCCAAACACTTCATAGTAACTAGCTCTGTCTTACTCCTCCCTGTCTTTCTCATACCCTGAACTAATTAAGGCTAGGAGCATTTACTAGTAATTTAATCAAAAACACAATAATCTTCACAATCACTGAAATTGCTTTGACTTAGCACAACACCAAGATAACTTGTAAACTAACAATAAAGAGCACTAAATGTGAGCAAGGTTGAAATGTGAATATCAGAGTGAATACAATGAAAGAAGATGTAATCATTCACAGGTATGAAGAGTGGTGTGGGAAATTGAGATGAACCGATTAATTAGGCAGTTTCCCTTCATGAAAGGAAATGAAATCTTGCCATTTAAATGACGATCAATTCTGCAAGGTTTGGTACAATTCCCTGCACTTCAGGTCATCCCATGACATTTTATTATTTTCACTTCACTTCAGAATATTCTCTTTTTATTTTAGCATTTCATCAATTTCTTCTCCTGTCTCTTGATTTCACTTCATTCCCTGATTTCAGGATTTCAAGGAGTATCATTTGGGCAAGGTTTGGTGCATTTCACTTCAAAAGAAGAACACCCCACTGCCCAAAGGTTGCTCCCTGCACACCTTTTTTCTTCCCACCACCCATGTGCTGAGCCACTAAGCAAAAGGCTGCTTTTAGTGCTCCGCTTAGGGTTAGGGTTAGGCTTAGGGTTGAGAAAACCACAAAGCCCACAGCTCCACACACACTGGCACTACAAAAGGCATGCCAAGGGGAGCATGGCACTGCCCCAACCTTGCTCCCTCCACACCTTTCTCCTTGGCACCACCCTTGTGATTGGCACCTCAGCAAAAGTCTGTTTTTAATGCTGTGCTTAGGGCTGGGTTATGTTTAAGCTTAGGTTTTAGAAAACCACAAAGACTAGACCCCCAAAGACATTGAAATGACAAAAGCCATTGCAAAAGGGGAGCACTTCATGTCCTCTCATTACATTTGATTACAATCACTTCATACCTGAATTTTCTTTTATTTCTTTCCATTGAATTTAATTTCATAAAATGTCGTCCACCCCAGACAGTTTGTTTATCTGATTTCAAGATTTCCTTTCCTGAAAGAAATTCTTCCTGTCAGGAAAGGAAATGAAATCTTGTGATTTCAATGACGATCAATTGGGCAAGCTTCAGTCCCTCGTCCTGCACTTCCTGTCATCCCATTCGTTTTTATTGTTTTCACTTCACTTCAGAATTTTCTCTCTTTTTTTTTAACATTTCATTCCTTCAATTTCTTCTCCTGTCTCTTTGTTTACCTTTCTTCCCCCATTTTGGGATTTCAATGGCAATAATTTTGCAAGTTTTGATCCTTTTCACTGCATCTCATTTCATCTCAGTACATTTCATTGTAGTCACTCCATTTACAAATTTTCTTTTTTTTTTTCAGTGGCATTTGATGTCATCATATCTCCTTTCCAGAGTGTTTGCTACATGTCAAGACCATGCCAATCCTTGAGGCCAGCCTAACAAGGATCAGGCTGCATTTGTGCTAGTTAAATCTTTTAGCCTCTGACCAGAACTGGCTACATACTAAGAGCTGTTGCAAGTGGGCCCCTGGTGCATTTTTTTACTCTATTTACGCAGGTACTGGTTCAGAGTGATGCACTCCAGTGTCCAGCAACCTTCTTAGGTAAAAAAATAAAAGTACAGGTGTACAGGATGCAAAATCCCTTTAGTTATTGTCAAAGGCTAGCTCACGGATGCAAGGGTTGCTATTCAGACTGTGCTAGGTGAGGACTGCCATTTTCTTCTGCTCACACCATTAAAGTCTCAAGGTACTAGAGATTTCTGACAGTTCCTTATGTAATAATCTATCCTATCTATTTGGATAAGATATTTGAATGTATCATAAATAATAATTCTTTGGTCCTTTTGATTCTTAAAACTGTAAGATCAAACATCAGAGCCCTAAAATAATATCAAATTTTTATTCAGCATCCTAATATGATGAATCTTAATTTGTTTACACTGAAGATCAACATTTCAAAATGTCAGATTTTTCTTACATACACCCTTTTTTTCCCCTAGTTCAAGTTTATTTATACTTTTAAGAATACTTGGATCGAGTGGCATCTTATATGAAACAAGTCAGATAATCCAAAACCAGGTCAAAGGACTAATACTATTTTGCCCTCAGTGGAGCTTCAGCAAAACATAGCAAGCCAGTGTCACGGAACTCTTCCTGGGATTTAATCAAAGAAGGGCTGAAAATGCCTCAGATAAAAACAAGAGATGCTGGAAGTTTCCAGAGGGACATGTTCATGAGTTTCTAACTTGACTATAGTTACCTTCTTTTATTTTTCCAGATAACATTTTGATCCCCAGCTACAATGAAACTCTGAAGCTGGAGCCCAGCACCTCTACTTTTTCCACTCTTCAGCTTCTGAACAGCTTGCTGAAAACTACCTGTATTTTTGCCAAAGTTTTTTAAAATGACAGACAGCTTTGGCAATCAGGCAGCTGAATCAGATGTTCCAATGCAATTTCTGGAAACTGAAAATAATAATATAGCAATTTAGAACCCTGATAGAAAAGGACTAGTACACAGGTTTGCTCTAGGGAGAGGTTTGGGGTTTTCTTGAACCCGGGTTCCTATCAGTGATCCTGATTACCAATGGAATCCACACATAGCTGCATCTGCACAGTGGAAAATATACTGAACCACAGCAAGGAAACAAGCCTCTGGGAAAAGAGGAAGATTTTGCAGATGAAAACCAGCTCACCACAAGCCTATGCAATGACACTGAACTCAGGGTTTTCTATAACACCCTTCCATTTGCCTTAGAGATAACTTTTTAAAAAATTCATACAGAACACTTATCTTTTTGCAATGAACTAAAAAAAAAATGCTGTTCCTTCTCTAGATTTCAAAATACTTTAGCACTCACTAAACATTAAACAAGCTTACATCAGTCGGTGGAAAGTCTTTTAGTAATGCTAATGAGCTTTGTATCAAATCAATTAAAGGTTCCTGCCATTACCACCTGTTATCACCTTCTATTTAGAGACTTACATTCAGACATTCAAAATAGAATATTAGTTCCTAGACTTGCTTATGATCACCATCACCCTTGTTCCTAAAGGAATCATAAGAAATATTTGAATTGCTGGGTGGGATTTTTCAGCTCTCACCCATTTTTATTCCTTTTTTTTTTATTAAACATGAAATGATAAGATTTTTATGGAGTAGTATATTTGCCATTGGCACTGATGGAAAAGGATGTTGATTTCAGTATGTGTTATTTCTTTCCAGTCTCTCAGCTCCAGGTACCAATTTCATCCATTGCTGCCTGTAGCTGAATAACTAGCTTTTCAGTAACTGCGCTTCTGGTGGAGACAGAATAAAGAATTAGCAATTTGCATGCACACCTTCAGTGCAAATGTTGCCTCTCTGGGGAATATTACATCTGTTTCCTAAGCATAGCTAAAAGTATGCATCCAGCAAAAGAAATGTTTGCAGGAACACTGGTTACTAAAATCAGACCAGATGCTGCAGCAAACAGCTTAAATCATTGCCTCCGCAGTGTTTTGGGGGTTTTATTAGTTTATTAATAAAACATTTATCAATGGAGAACAAAAAACTGCAGTGTGGTAAACAATATGTCATATATTAGATATCAAATAAGAATTTTTTCCCACCTCTAAGGGACCATGACCTTGAGCAACTTGCACTGGGGCAGGGACACGAGTACTAAGGGACTGCAGCCATGGATGACACACAGGTGGGGCAAAGGAAAACCAGTAACAAGAGCAGAGGAGCAAGAGAGATAAAGTGTAGCACAGGGTCCCCAGCCTCCTGCACCAAGGGTTTGGGAGGCACCAAGTGCAACACCCAGCAAAAGGGGAGGTGAGACCACCATGAGGGAGGAGAGGCGTTGGACTGATGTTGAGCTCAGAGGAGGGGAGTTCTTTCCCAAGGTGTTTGATTTTTTTATTTTCTGTCTCTTATAACCTGAATCAGTGATGAAAAGTTTGTGTTAACTAGAAATAATTACGAAAATTAAGATTCCTCGCTGAGCTATTTTTGCCTGCAACAATGTATTGTGTAATACAGATATTATGCCCATGTCTACCTATCACCTAGATACCAATGTTGTATGACTTTTAGAGCTTGAGTCAAGTTTTTATTCCATTTCATGCTCATTTCTCATGACTACCATTATCAACTGAGAGGAACACAACTTCTGCTCAGTCCACTCAAATGAAAAAGAACCCAAAGTGCCAAGTTCAGGCTAGGTGTAAAGAGCTAGCTGTAAAGAACAGGGATTTTCCTGTCCCAGTATAGTCAGGGTGCCCACATAAGGTTCAGCTCATCCTCTGCCATATCATTCTCCTTGCTATTAGAGATCTCTTAAATTATGGCTTCTATCACCTGACTGGTTGGTAGGGAAAAAAAAGAAAGCTTAAAAAACTGAAAATTGATACAAGCAATAAGTAGACATTTCAAACATGCTATTTTGCTGATAAACACAGAACTAAAGCAGTATATATAAATTCTAAGTTGGAAAGAAGCTGTCAATCCTACTTCACCTTTGTTTTGCGATAGGATCAGTTTTACAAGCCTCAAGTCACTAAAGTCACAGCCCTTGTATAATTTTTTTTTCTAAATCTTATGAGTTTATGTGTGAATGCTCATTTGTTTGAAATTTATTAGAATGCCAACATCCAAGGATATTTACAGAAGTCAGCTCTCAGAGAACTACATAAGACAAAATACATCATCACACCTCTCAGAAACTGCATTTTCACTTGCATTTCTGGACTTAAATTTTTGTCATGTATTTGGATCTAGAAATGAGAGACTGTAACTGTAATATGTAAACAATGAGAATAGCTGAAACTTGAAAGCACTATAGGATTAGCTATAAGAATTAGAATCTGTTAGAAGTAACCAAGAATGAAAAACCTGAGTGATTTATTTCACTTTCATAAATACTTTTGGGTTCAGAAATCAACTTGCATAATTTACTGGCACAGCATCAGCGATTTAAAGGGACTCTGTAGTGCAGTTGCCCATTTGTTGTGAGTACATTTTGCTGTCAGCCTACAAGGACCTGCAACTAAAACAGTAAATAGTCACCAAGTGCCTTTGTGGACATAGGCATAAACTCCTGGGAGCTGGTAAGCATGGACATGAAGAAAACCCACAATGTTAGAGGGACTTCTTCCACTTTTCATACTAAACATATCCTAACCACACACCTCTCAGGAAGACAGATTCTCCATGTTCATCTCATGAGTATATTCACTGGAGACTTCCATCTAGGGCAGAATCCATCTTTTTCTGCCTCCTAGAAGTTCAGTCATTGGTGAGTACTTGGAAGCCACCCCTTCCTCCGAGCTACTGGTAACATTATCAAACTCAGCGTAAAAGTTTGCAACTATTATGTATTAGAGTGCATTTGGATAAAATCTGTATCCTTCCAATAGGTTCATTACTAACTTTAATTGCATTTTAGAACCAGCTTCTTTCCCTCCCATAGTGGTACTCAAGATGTATTCCTAAAAGAAATAGTTAGACATACCACATAGAGGTAATTAAAGCTCTCATAAACATGATGATCTTAATAATGACTTAATTCTACATAAAAATATTTACTTAGAATAAGTTAAAATCACTACCATACAAGCAGGATTTTGTCTACTTTTAAAAAATCCAAATTTAATCCATTCCCTTCCTCCTCCTCTGAAAAAGCAATTAAGATAGCAGCATACACAGTCTAAGAAATCTTCATTACATCAAAAGCCCAAATCATATACTAGTTAAAATCCAGAATTAAAGTTAAAATAACATGCCAGAAATTTCAACTGTAAGAATTGGAGTATTTTCATCTTGGATACAGAAATGAAGATAGTTTTATATTTGTCATGGGCAGGAGGGGACTGGGGGATAAAGTACATTGATAGTAGGTAAATTTAGTGCTAGATTCAAAAGTCATGAAGATAATACTTCTGCACTTGAAAAAAAATTAAAATTTCAGTTTTATACCCCACAGTACTGATGTTCAATGTTACAGCCAACGTAGCTTTAAATATATTTTTACCCACATCATAGCTCATTTCCTTTCCAGAGATGCTCATTTCTAATTAAGAAAAAAAGGTGTTCACTGTGGCTTCTAAAAAAATAAGTGATTTTAAAAATAGGATTTAAGAATTGAATTAATAAGATAACAGCTGAGTGTTTTAAAGAATTACTGCGGTGACTTCAACTATAAAAGTAATTAAAAAAAAAATGAAACTTTTAAAAAAGTGGAAGACATTTAAATTTTTAAGACAACCATTGGTAAACATGGCCAGGGAGAAATTTTGCATCAGGCAAACGTTTTGCTGCGTTTTGAGGATTTATTTGGAATATTAGGGATAGAGTTAAAATAGAAAGCAAGAGAAAGCCCCATCAAGGGCCTGACAAATCTTAGTGGAGCTTCGAAAACCTTTTTTCCAGCAGAAAATTTGTGGATACTATTAAAGTAGAGAAGAAGAAAAAGGATAGATCTGCAGGTGCATTGGGCCTGGGAAGAAGCAGCCAAGGAAAAAAGCAGGCTGCAAAGGGACCTGTCCCAGGAGAAAGTTTGCATCAGGACCATGCAGCCAGGGCTCTGTAGATTTTTTGGGATTATTTATGGAATGTGAGTTAAGGCAAAGTGAAAGCCCTTATTCTCCCACGAGTGAAGCTATCAAGCACTTGTACTTTTAATTGTGTGCTTCCACTGCTTCTAAGCTGAGGGAAGCTTTCCTTCACTTATTGAAATATTGGGGGGGTGGGGGGGTGGGGGTGGAAGTCTGAGTTTAAGGTAAGATTGTTCTCATGTGTCACCAGGTCAAGCTCAGCTATGTTAGCTGTATTCTCAGAACAACCCAGTCCTCTCAATCTTGGTGGACTTGACCTTTCCTCTGATGCCGTTTCATACCATTATTCAGCCGTCAAAAAAAAAAAAAAAAAATAAGGTCACTGGCCCTTTGAATTAATATTCATCCATCTGTTTTGCATTTTCAGCAGTTAAACTCATTGCCTTTGGTCATTTTATTTTATAAATTTTGTCCTAGGACAAACAGAACGGGAGTTAGGAAGCCCTATTTGTTCGTTGCAGTATAATTCTCGTTTTAGTTACAGTGGCATCAATCTGGTATGTTAAATAAAATAGTGAAGTTATTATAGCGAGTAATGGCTGAAAACTAATTCATATTGCATGAATCATAGCAAATGACAAGGTGTTTAAAACAGTTCCTAAATCAACTCTCCTCTGTCCTGAAAGGCATTTTAACCTGCATCATTATGTCACTACCTATTAATTGGTTCAGTACCAATAAGAAGCAGCACTACTGGAAGATAGATTGTAAGGGGTCTTCCTATCAGCAGTCATGCTTGTTACAGCCTGGTCTTTCCAAAACCATGATTACCTTGTTTCCTCTTCCTGGGGCTCTCTGCTGGATGCTACACAAGCTTTTCCTTCAGTAACCATGGGAACCAAACCCAGAGCATCACTTGGGATGCAAAGGATTGACCAGTGTTTTTTAACTTACAGTGATGCTTTGTTTTAAGGATCCAGGGCTATTAACATAAATGTTTTTACAGATTAGTGGTTTCCCTACCTGAAAAACACAGTAAAGGTCGGCTGTTGAAAATATTAATTCTGCATTTCAAGCAGAGATTTATAGTTCTGTGTAGAAAACTGTCCTTTTCAGTGAATAACTGCAGCAGTAAAAAAATAAAACCATCTATCATGAACACATGAATTTTTTAGTAATCCCATGACCAATTTAAACAATGCATCCCTGAAAATGGAAATCTTGAGTTCTCTTTCTGTGTAACACACTGGCTGTTAATCTTGTTTGAGACAATCAAACCACCTGTGCCTCAGTCTCTGAGCATTAACATCAAGTGCATGAATACCTGGTTGCTGGGTCATTTCATCCATTCAGGTTTGTTAAGCTCATTTCGCATACAGAAATAATACAGAAAACATTAATATTAAAAGTTATGATTGCTCATAGTGAGATACCATGGCAAAGACATCTTGAACATAAAAATATCCTGTAACCTACAAAACCTCCTGAGTAGACACAACTGGATATCTAAGAAAAATGTGTTATCATCTGAAATTTATTCTATATTCTCCTCTTTGTTTGGACCATAAATATTCCAAGCACAGTCTCTTGCTCCATTTGAGTTTCCATTGCTTGACTGGAAAAAAGCTTGATTTGTATTTTTCCATTTCAAAAAAGTCTTGCTTATGTTGAATTTTTGAGAAAGACTCAGAACTACCAACTAGATTGCATTTAAGTGACTGATCTACTCTTAACACACATTTTGAACAAGCATTACATAGGTGTTTTATATATATATATACACATACAGTACACAGGTAGAATATATCAAGTGAAATCTGAGGTCATTTAGGCAAATTTCAAGTTTATCTGTATGGTTATTTTCTGTTTTGCAACAAATGCTTAACTTACAAAAGGTGACATGATGCAGACACCTTTGCATTAACAAATAGTATCTTGCTGTCACCACAAACCATAAATTTATGGGCAATGGTGCTAAAATCCTGCTTTTACTCTGCAAAAATGTAAAACAAACATTTTTAAATAGAGTTATAGCACTATACACTTTTTGCATGGCTTTTTATAATTGTTGGTGTTGTTACAATGTCAAGGCTAATTTCTTACAGGCCAGTAGCTGTCAAGCCTGCATTTACTTTGATTCTAATGCTGCCTTCTAATCAAGGAGTCAAATCAAAGTTCACAGGACCAAGTTAAGAAGTCAGGCAGAAAGTATTTAAAATTAAGTTGATGTGGTAAAAACACAAGCTCTTCAATTATGGCCTTTATCCAAGAGAAGGACCTGTATTCATACCTGATGTCATGTAACAACTCAGAGGATTTCAGAGATGAAGGGTTTTATTTTCCTAAAATCAAAACCACTGGACAAAATCTTTGTCCTATTGCTGGGACTAAGTAAATAGAATGAACACAAATATCAAATACTCTGTTTCTAATTTCCAACATCTTATTTCTGTAATATTTGTAAACTGTTTGGCATTGCTTTTTTGGGTATATGAATCTCCTTCTATCCTCAAGCATTACCCACCCCGCAACACACACACCCCCTCTCCAAACCAATCTTGACAAGCACATATAACTGATAAACCATTCTTCTCTGCGTTGAAATAAATGTTACTAGAATCATAAGCACCACTGTAGAGTAAAGTAACATACAGGGTAACAAAGCACCTCAGGAATTTTCTCTGCAATCCTTATAGGAAAGCATACCAACTTCTTTGTGGAAAGCATTTGTGAATTCATCCTTGTGTTACCACTTCCAATATCCCAGATCCACGTACAAAGCACAAATTAGGCTTTTGAGAACACAAGGTAATAAATGTCAGTACACTGTATCTTCTAGTGCTGGAGAAAAGAGGAAAGAGGGGGGGGAAAAAAAGCAAGAAGAACTTTCTAGACTCAGATCCCAAAATCAGAACTCACCCCCGATCCCCAAACCTGTGCCTTCATTGCATAGGGGCATATTATGGGATATACCTTACAGGATGATGTACCATGCAGGCCTTGTCTCTGGCTAGATACTTCAGCCAACATAAATACAACAATGTCATATGACTTGGGTTTTTCTCCAGCAGAAAATCAAGCAGGCATGAAGCTATAATGCTTTTCCTGCAAATCTTGCAGTGCAGATGCAGGATGCACACCTGTGTGCAGGCAGATTTGGCCAGAGGTGATTGTCAAGAAATGTCAACACACCCTCCTGTAATGACAGAGGAACAAGGTCATGAAAGTCTGACTTCTTTCTTTCAATACCATTATTGTTCCAGTATTTTTAACCAGTCTTTCCTCCTAGTCAGACAACTATCCTTTCTTCTATATTTTTTTGATTTATATAGACCTGATGAAATATTATTATTCCCAGAGAGGAGATCTCAAGAACATTTTTGCTATGGATCCTATGCACCAAGCCTGGATGCCCAAGGACAGGCTCTCACAATGTTTGGGTCCAAAGCAGTTCACGAGAATTACTGATCTTTAAATATCAATAACATTGTAATCTCTGAAGAAAATACAGTCAGGTTCACTTGGAATTTTTTTCCATACCCACCAGTGAAGAAAATAGACAACTGACTGCAGAAGCAGAGCTTCTGTGTTTTCTGTGTGCTCTTCTTCCTTTTTTCTGTCACAGAACTACTTAAACTCCACAGGTTTCTTGTGTTCCCAGCAATTCACCTCCAAGCAAGGCACAAGAAGACTCAGGAGAACAGTTTACAGACCTAATGCAAGGTCAGCAACAAAAGATCTGATCATAAAGCAGTGGTTTTAGGGAAAAATATTTATCCCATTTGTCTTCTGTTTACTACCATCATTTAAGTAATTCTGTTTTGTGAGCTGGTCTCCAGAGGAACCATTTTCCTCCACACAGGGATTGCATATTCAACTCCTGCTGCTCCCATTGTACCAGTGCATTCTCTTTCATATGTTAAGTGCCATCAACTGTTATCATCAGCAGTTTCAAATAACTCCCCTATGAAAACTACAGTGTTATTATATATAGGCTCTAAATTTATTAGCTTATCATGAATGTCACTAGAAAATAATCTTTCTAAAATGAGAGCTAAAAACAATATAAACGCAAGTAAAACAGCCCAGCTATCACTTAATCTTTTAGATAAAATATTGATTTAAAATGACAATGAAATTGGTTTTTACTGTCTTATCTGTAACATTGAGTTGCATTCTAAGATTCCTCCACTGTTTTGAATTCACATAGTGGTGCATACAGACATTTAAAAATCCATCCCAAATGCAAACTCTGACCATCAGAATGTTCACTTTTAGTTACACAAAACAAGTCATGACAATATACACACTGCTAATTGTTGGCTCAACATGGTGAAAAATGAGCTGGCATCAGGACTTTATATCCTCAAACAACAGAGGAGCTTACTCAAAGTCACATAACTTCCATGTTGTTAGTAAGAAACAAGTATCAGATGTGCTACAGAGGAGGGGAACCACTGGAGTTTTTTTCTTCCCTGTATCAGGGAGATATAAAGTCTTACAGCTGTCTTGAAAAAAAAACCAGCATTAAAAAAGAAAACAAAAGAACTCTTTCCTTATTAGAACATACTGTGTGGGTTGTTTTCTAAAAAATTTCCCAAAAAGGAGTAATTCTGATTTTGCAACATTTTGTCTTCAAAAGGAAGATAAAATCATAGAATCTTTAATGTTTGAAAAGACCTCTTAGACCACCAAGTGCAATTGTTGTTGGAAAATGTTCATCCAAGGACCAGAACAAAAAAGTATACCACATATCATGTCTCATATTCTGTAGTGATACAAACACAGTCTCATCTTCAAAAATTAATTCCACTAAGTTCTCCTGTTAATTTTTTTTCATTTATTTTCATAATAACATTTGCAAACTAATTTCAGGTAATATATACAAAGTAGCCATTTGCACAGAACTATGTGTAAAAACAAAGTGGGTATTTGCAGATTAATTATTTTAAACCAGTACAATTCATTAATTTTTTTTCAAAGGCTTGAAATTCCTTCTACCTATGACAAGTGTGTGGTGAACCAGAGGCTTTCCTCAGGTTTTGCATTTCAACTCTTGATTTAGCTAAAGGATTACTAAAACCTTATTTAGTAACACAGCTTTCAGTTGCTTTCATACTGGTATTATTTTAAAAGATCTCTTACTCCTAGTTTTGACAAAATCATTCAGTACTTAAATGCCAAAATTAATTTTGAGTGGCTGGTGTTTAAAATCTCCCCGATTATAGGGGAGAACTTTTGAAATTTGGCATTTATGACAGATATATTTCTTCCAAACTCTGTTAAATACATGACATATTTTTCTTCTTAAGTATACTCATCACCGACAACACAGAGAATGAATGCTCAGTTTCTAAATTTAACACATAATTCAGTCACTTGTCCAGTGTCAGAGCATACTTGTTTCAACAAATGCATCCAAAATATCCACTCCCTTTCTTCCAAACCCATAAAGACACAAAGCAAAAAAAGTATTACTAATTAATCCACTGAAATGTTTGTTGTTCTGAAAGACTAGATTTGCAAGTAGAAGTAGTATTGTGTGTCTGGTTGGTTTTCACTCGGTTAATTTTTTTTTGTTTAGGTTAGGTGCCATATCAGAAAGGGGAAGGCAAGCTTTTGGACCCATGAACTCTCTACATCTGAAAGAGAAGCAGCAAAGTCCAAAACCAAATACATTTTAATCATAATTCCTTAGATTCTCCTGAGTCACAATCAAACTGCTTTAAAGAAAAGCAAGTTGGACACAGAGAGGCCATGCCATGGTCAGTTAACCCTTGAAATCCATGGGCACACAAAAGGCAGTAGGTGAAGAATACTATACTGTGATACAAAATTAGGGGTCCTGCAGAATCATTAATTTGATGCTCCATGCTTGGTTTTGGATTGCGTTCATCCTTTGAGGATAAAGAGCAGGATGCCACAGATCTGTTCTGTGAAACATTCTCCCATTGGTAACCTCTTTTTTGATCGTGGGTGATCGTTTACTTTGGTGAAAAAATTGTTGTGCAGATCCATCTACATTTTTTTGAATGATGAAAACCACCATAATTCTTAGACCAGAATTCAGTGACTGACTCAGAGTATTCTCAAGAAGCCACTCTCCAGTGTTGGTCTAATAGCTGTATTGTTCATCACTTCTCTATAAGGTCATAAAATATACATTTCAAAATCCTAATTTTCTGCTTGATTCACATGAAAACAGCTTTAGCATTTATGGGGGAAAAATGTGTATTAAAAACCAGTAATAGTTATGGAACCTTTCTAAATATCCTTTCAAGAACAAAGACCTTGCCCAAATAATCGAAACCAGTAAAACATCTGCTACTGAAGAGATAAGAGCTAAATTTTTTCACTGTGTTTTAGAACCACAGCTAGAGAGTTTTGTGGTATATGGCATATGTTCTTTGCTTCCTATTAACACTAAAATTAGCCAGAACGATTTGCAAATCTGAAGGAAATAACACCATGTCTTGCAATAGGACAAAGTGACTTTCTTTCCCCTCTCCCAGAGAAAAAAATGAGAGGAAAGGAAAACCTGGGCTCCACAGACAGCTTCACAAAAGAAAAGAGGAGAAGGAAATTATTATAGATTATTCTTGATTATAGAAAGAAAAGGGAAAAGAGATAGAATTAAACAGAGAGAAAAGAGGGGGAAAGACAGAAAGCTTTCCAGACTCAGTGCTCCATTTACCTTCTTCCCAAAGGGAGATTAAAACCTCAGTAGTTAGCCTCATATCAAACATACCAGAAGTTCAACTCGGTAAAAATTCATGGGGTCAGATCCTTTTCTGTAACATACAAATCTTGCCTGAGATGTGTGTTTAGCTCAAACACTGCATAATATTTTTATTTTCCATTCAACAGCAATCTCTTTGCTGTATCCCTTCTTGCACTGACCAGTAAATTTCACAGCAAGGAAAAATATGTCTTCAATATAGATCGGAAGTACAACATTATAGTCCTCTAACACACTGGGCAACAGGGGAAGTTTTAGTCTTACAGAAGTCAAAAATAATGGGCAGAAAAGAAATAGTAATTCTAAAGGAAAATACCATTGGTGAGCTTATACCTTCATTTATTTTCTGGTTTTGAATTTTCTGCTGCTTACCAAACAGAAACATGGGGGATTTTTTGTCCAAAGAAGAAAATACATTTGTAGGAAAATGAAGGCTGCGGCCTTTTAGCAGATGTCACGTTAGTTTGATATACCCTGGTCATAAAGACAACAAAATAAATGATTATATATAAACAGCCCTCACACTGCTAATAGTCTGCAGAAAAATGTACACAGAAAAAAATGATTCAGCACATTCATTGCCAGGTTTTAAAATGGCTTTACATAATTTAGTGAAATTTAAATACAGTTAAAGGGTAAAGCTTTGTTTCAGTATTTTCTCTTTTATGGACTAAGCAGAAAACCCCAAAAGAGAGCAGCTTTAATTAGCTTTATTCTATTCAGATTTAGAAATTAGAAACATAGATGGAAGAGAATGTACCTGTTTTGTTTAGAATAAAAATAATTCCATAAAGAACTTGGGATTGCAGCATTTCCTGTAATGCAAATAGTGAAGTCTGTGTGGCAGGAGGGCTTACATCAAAATAATATAGTAAAGATTACCAAAACAGAGATGTTTAGGGGGTTAGATTTTTCTCATATTCCACTTTTATTTTCTCTTCACTTTTGAGCAAGCCAAGTAATGCAGATCTCCTATCAAACAATGCCAAACAAATTTAGTTCTTCTGAAAACCGCTACTCGCAATAAGCCCATTTGTGCACTTGAGCTTCTCTCCTCAAGTAGCTCTCCCACCCTGTGCTGTGATGCCTTTTTAATGGGAAACCTAAATAATGTTAAGCAAACCTGGGGCAGGAAATCTGGGCGTTTTTACATCCAATTTAAAGCCCAAAGTAGCATAGAGCTCTAATTCTGGTTCAGAGTTACTTAAGAGTAGTAAATGACTCCATGTTCGCTCTTATTTTAGGAATGGGAGCAATGACTCTTCTGATCTCAGTACAAAGAAAAATCATGGACAACTTTGGAAAGTTTCTCAGTATAAGTTACCCACAGCTGAAGATGCCTGCTCCTGGCTACATTTCCACAATATGCTCTCTATTGAGATGCCCCAGCACCCAGCACACAGTTTGAAACACACCTCCTCAGAACTAACTCAGGCTGGAACTGTTCACCACATTAACTCAGCTGTAGCTGCTACAGGGGTTAAGCAGCTGCAGGAGGCACTGAAGCAAGGGGTGTAGCATGCCCAGGGACTCTAGTCTGGACATCACTGAAACAGTTCAACTCCCTTTAATGGCATTAGAATCATTAGCAACACTTTTAAATAATAACAATAGGTATTTCCTTTTCTGAGCTTTTCAAGCCACCACACAGGTTCTGCTCCTGTCTCAATTGCAACTGAGCTGCAATTTAAAGTGAGTGACCTTTTCAGGGTGACAGATTAGCCATATAGTGGGTTTTGCAGTGCCTTTAGTATTTTTTCTGTACACTGTCAGTGATGAACAAGACATCATACAAGCCTTGATTCTGAAAAGCACTTGTGCTGACCATTTAATCTAACAAAAGCACATACTGGCTTGTAATTAAAGGCACAGTCCACTATTTTGCTATGTGTAAGTGAGATTGTTTACCACCATGCAAGGAGAAAGACAATCCAGTAAAACATATCCCCGTTTTGTGTAGAGAAAAGACATTCTCAGATTTAATCCTTGGAGTATGCTTGAATTTACTTCCAATTTTCACATTTTCCCTGAAGATGTTCTTAACAGGTCTTATTTTCAAGTGCACTGGGGACAATCAAGTCAAAGATTTCTTCAGGCAGCTCTTCATAGTAATTTCTTTATATTTAAGTATAAGAATCCAGCAGATTCATTTAAAACAAATATCCTTTCTATTATCCTAAAATCCACTAATGTCATTCTGCTCTCAATTTCAGGAGCAATTTTGTTCCACATCACATTATGCTAATAAAAGGGAAAACTTGTTTAACATAGAAAAATTTAAACTTATCAATCACATCAGCCTCAAGTAAATTGACATTGAAATCAAACTGCTCTACCACATTAGAGGTCCACCAAAAAAAACACTTAGAAAGAAAACTAGATTGTGGCAACAGAAGTAAAATACAGATATTTTAAAAATCATCTACCCATTAAACTGTATTTCTCCGCTTGTTATATTACTGAACCCAAACTGTTCTTGTGAAAAAAAGCTACTTAGAAGGGTCTTATGTAAGGAATATTATTGAAATAGCCAACCAATTCTTTTCAGTAAAGATTGGCATTGACTTGTAAGGCCTATTTATGAAATTCTAGAGACTAGACAGATATCCTATGCCTGCAGTTCAAAAAAACTCACAAACAAACAAACAAGAAAAACAACGAGAACTGATATTAGAAACTAGAACAGAAAATGCCATAAAGGAACAGAAAAGTGATAATGACTTTGGGATGAGGTGCTTGACAGCCTGTCCAACTCTGACAAGTACCAAATGCCACTCAGTTTCACAGATCACTTGTAACCAGATTGGTTACTTGAATCTCCACTGAAACAGATAATTTTGAAATATCTGCAAACCTGAAACATCTTTGAATGTTTCTGCCTATCTCACAGTTTCTTCATCCCAGCCATCCATTACAGATCCTGGCTTAAAAAAGGAAATATTATTTTTATTATCTTATTACTGTGAAAAAGCTGCAGTTCTAAATTGGACAGTGTCAACTCAACAAGCCAAAAAGTATCTGTAAAATTTGTGTCCTTTCTAGGAATAGCCAACTGAGATCCCAAGTCAGTATCCCCACAAAGTAATAAATAGCGTTAATAAGAGGCAGTGTGAGCTGCATTCTGATGACTGCACCAGTGTGTCACAGCCTATAACTCTGGCCTGTAAATATCCACCTCCTGCAATGAACAGATCCTTCAATTCTCTGCACAGCTCCTTCTGTGGCCACTGTACTGACCACAGTGATAAAACCAGAAACAGACAAAATGAGACCAATGTGTGATTTCACACAGGCCAATGCAAACTTTGACTAGAGAATATTCTGTTCATCACATTTTCTTCCTTATCCCACTAACAGGATACTTTCATAGAAGGCATTTGACAAGTCTCCATTTTCAGCTTGTACATATAGATTCAAATTGAGAGAAACTTGATACGGTGTAAAGCTGGGAGAAACTAATATAGTTTGAAAAGTAAAGCTTCTTATACACTTTTGCAGATGTCTTTATGCTCACCAGCGTTAGAGAAAACATGAGAAGGCAGAAAACAGAGCAGCAGTTAGATACAGAGCTCCAAGAGTTTCATCCAGCCAATAATGGCTCTGGGAAGAACATGCCAACACCAGCCTCTGCCTTGGCAAGTATCCCATTCCCTCACACCACCCACAGTGTGAGGGCAGAGGGAGGAGGAAGGAGACCCAGGGCAGTAGACAAAATTTCACAGAACTAAAATACACGCAATTTAACATCTTACACCAAACTGCACATTCTAGAAAATTCACCAAACTGTAAAGGTTGTCAGCTGGCTGGGATGTCTTTTTTTTAGATAATATGTAAAAAATGTTACTCAGAGTGTTTCAAGATTATTATTGCTGTTTTCTCCATTCCTCTGCCTGCCAAACTTTACCACTTGGGAGATGGTATGCATTCAGAGACACCGCAAAGAATCTATTATATTTGCTCTTGGTTTTTCCATCTAAAGTATATAAATCCTCCATAAAAGAAATACTTTCACTTTGTCTCTCTAAGAAAGTTTTAAAAGTTGAGACAGAGAAAAATCTAAGGAACAAAATGCAGAAAATTATATACTTTGACGTAAAAATGGAAAACATTCTGCTGTATACTTTTATACATTGTACTTTAAAAGCATCATTCTAATTATCTGGTTTTTGGAATTGTGCAAGTGCTGGCTGGAAAAAAACACTCTTTTTGGGCTATCAGCTACAAAATAGAACAATAAATTGCAAGAATTATTGAGCTTTTGGTGTTTGGAATGATTGAGACCTAGTTAAGGAAACAAGTACACTACTTTGATTACATAGCAGCCTCTACTCCAGGTACTCAAGTAGGAATATACTGTAAAACAAGACTTCAAACAACATACTGAAAAATTAAATACAGTGTTCCTGCATCCTATCTGATAAGCTCCTACATCCCATGTTATGGTCCATGGAACTTTCATGCTTTCTTGTGTCATCTACATAAAATATTATGACATTTGAAGTGTCATAAGGACAGAGACACATCGAAAAATGATAGCAGATCCATTGTAATACCTTCAATGCATAAATAGCTTGTCTAAGTGTTTGCAATAAATGTGAGCTATCAGAGCAAGCTTACCAGTTTTGAACCCTTTATATCATACAGTCATGGGGGGTTTTGGCCAGATCAGAGAAGCCTTATAGCGCTATTAAGTCACTTTATGGTCAAGCCACAGTCTCACCATCACCATTTAACTCCTTCAATCCAGGCCAGACTGCTTGATTGGAAGAAGCATTAATCAAAAGTCTTGAAACTGGAACGAGTATAAGGGTTTGCTATGCCTAACTTCAAAAACCTGCTCTCCTAGCAGATCCACAAAGCTCCTTTTAGTATCGTTATATGCATGCAGAGTAATTATATTAATTTTACTAATTAGTCAATATGGGTAAAACTGCTTCTCATCCCTTTCCCCATTATAAGTTTGGAACTTCAGAAAGAGACTTAACAACTCTTGGTAAAATTTGTTCCTATTTGGATTCCATCCCAGCCAATTTACACAATTCCATTAAAGTACAGCAAACAAGGCTAGGGATTAATGCACAACTGAAGCAGGCTTTATGCAGTCAACATGGATTGGATTCAGACTGGCTCCTTCCCAGAATTATGCTTTTAAAAGCTTATTTAGTAACAAATTACACAGAAGATAAACACGTAATTAACCAATCTTCCAAGAAGCTAACAATCAAAATACTCTGTGCTAAAGTATTAAACATACTATGTTGTTGCCTTCCATCACCATCTATCACTGTGGTTCCTCAGTATCCGTGCTGTGTGACTTCCTGCCAAAGCCATGGTTAATTAATGTAAGTGCACGAAAGCATTTCTCAATTTTAAATTCCAGGTTTTGAGCACACAGCAATATGGAATGTAAGATGGAAAACAGATCAAGGAATGCTCCATATGTATGTTGTCGTTTTCACAGTGCTCAGAAGGGAGGTCCACATGTACGCTGATCACAAGCATGAAGGCATATTCAAACTGTGGGATATGAGTGACTTCCAGTGTTAGTACCTGCATCAGTCACCTTCATTCTGCTAGGAGTTCTCATTACCTCAAAATTAATACAAGGCCAAACTCCAACTGCTTTATTCTTATAGTTACATTAAAATCAAAGAGATGAGGCAGCTTGGAGTCCAAACACATCTCTGTAAATTTTCATTAGATTAGACAGATAGATACTGGAGCCTAGTTTCTTGTTTCTGAGGAAGTTTAGGAATGAAACAGGTAGATTTTAAGGCAGTCACTTCTTGGTACGCCCAGGAAAAGGGCAGTGGGAAAATCTGAAGCAATTGTTCAATCCTTATTTTGCATGCTTTTAAGCTTAGAAAGAATCCAGATAGGAAAAGTAAAGACAGAAAAAAGTCAGAATAAGTCATATAAACCTGTCTGTATGGCCACATAAGAAGGATTTCTCAACTTCGGGCTCAGCTGTGTCAGGTTAACAGGTAACTGCCCTAGTCAGAAAATACATTTGTCATATAATGTCTGGGAGGTGATGCTGTATACTTCTCTGACTTTTCATTACAAAGGATCAGCTATCTTAGCCTGTATCACTTCAATGCATTTTTGCACATCTACCTCCTTCTACTAGACATCTTGCTTTCTCCTACCCGCAGCTGTGCCACGACTGATTTTTTTCAAAAATCCCTTGTGTGTAGTTTCCAGATGTGAGCTTGTCTTCTCCCTCCTCTTTCAAAATCATATGGCACTGAGCTATCTGAATTATTCCAATATACCTTACCTGCCTCTTTGACCAAACTGTTGTTAATAGATGCATGCTATTAGAGCTCTCAATTTTCAATTTATCATCAAATTTCTACATCTTCTGCTTCTTTTTTCAAAAAGCCCAATGAAGCTACCCATATGCCTGTTGCATTAACATGACATTTTTTCTATTCCTCCTATGATATGTATATACATAATTATAAGTTATATTTATTGAGGCTACAGTTACCAAACTACAGCTGTAGATATTGGTATAAATGCTGCACTGCTTACAGGCAGAACTCTAACCAAAGGGTGTTCAACCAGCCAAATGAACAAATTCCACTGTCAGAGGATAATCAAGAGTTATATTCACCCATGGCAGTTTCTCTCATTTTGCCCTATCAAGGCACACCCCTCCAAGCATATTTTCTTTGCAGTACACTTTTCATGCTATTCCAACTTCTGAAAAAAATACCAATCAGCACTGAACAAAAAACCCAAATGTGTATTCTCAAACCACTAAGGAAATTAATTTAACTTTTTTTCCATTTAATGTTGCATATTCTTAATTTGTGAAGGGAAGAATTTACTACAAGGTTAGAATAACAATAGTCAGAATGAGAAATAGAGAGTAACAAATGGCTCTTACAATCAGGCTTCTCTTCAGACACTTCCATTTAGCATTCTTATGATGGAGAAGTTTCAGCGGAAAGATTCAAAACAGCTTCAAGGCACAAAGTGACCAGATTTGCAGGACTTGAGGGAAGAAAATAGAGACAACACATGGATGTATATGTACCACTGTAGCAGAAGTGAGAAATTTCTAAAAATCCACATTGAAAGTGGATCAATATCCCTCTGACCTGGAACTATCATATCTTGATACAGTGTTCCCACCAGCTTCTTTCAAGCTAAGGTCTCTGTCCATCCATCCCGTGTCTAATCTTTAGGAGCTCTCTGAATTACCCTCACAAAGTCCTGCCTAGAATACTTTAAAAAACATCACCCCACACTAAACAAAGAAAACAGAATTTGGAAAGGACAAATACAGTCCACTCCTGCACCACTGTTTCCTCTGGTTTTCATACAAAACTATTTCTTTTCAACTCTCATCTGACATTTTAAGTGACAGAGAATAGTATCAACAGTGGATCCAAATCTGTTTTATAAATGATTCCCATCCAAAGACAGCATCAACTGCCACCCTGCATATAAACAGCTGCTACTCCACCAGGATCTCACCTATTTGTCACTCAGCAGCTGAATTTGATACCTGACAAAGTTTGCTGGAGGGCAGTGAAGTCCAGCAGGTCTGGAGATGACCGAAGTGACTGTTGTACTGAGCACAGACATACATCAGAGCCAACGCATGGACACACCAGACTAGGACCACCTTCCAAGACAACTTCCTCCACAGAGAGGATCTAAGAGTTCCAGACCTGAAAACAATTACCAGGATCGTGGATCCACAAGGAGAGTCCGGTTACAGCTCTGTTTCTTTGAGGCTTCCTTTTTTGGTGGTCCACATAGTTTTTTCCTCCAAGTCAGCTGTTAGATCTCTCTGCTTATCTGACAGCCTCTCTAGATGGAGAGATCTGCCTGTCTTCTTTCTCCAGGCTCTGAACCAAGTTGACCTCATCTTCCTTCCTAAATCTCTCAGTTCAGACAGAGGCAACCTGTTGAAGAGACAAGTAAGCACCACTGACTGCTCTGTGCCTTGCTGTGCCCTAAGAAGAAGCCTATCCCCACACACTTTCAGATATATCCACCAACTTCAGGATGGATCCATACTCCCTTCTAGGCACTTCATGTCATGTAACTAGAAACTAGTGATCTTTTCCAGGAAGCCTTGAAGCTCTCTTTATAAAGCAGGAATGCAGACTGTCAACATAAAGAAGTTCTGGGATGGGGACAAACAGGAAGAGATAATATTATGCCTTAGCCCTAAGTGTTGGGAAAGGGGCATCCTGCTCTGTCAAAGCTTCCAGCTGAACCAAGGAGCTAGGAAAAATGGCTGACCGGCATGGTCTACTTGAGTTGTCAGATTTGACAGCAAATATATGCTCTTGGGAAGCATGCAGAAGGTCGCCAGCTGACATCTTTGGGCTGTCTCAGGGGCAGTTTTCTGCCAAGACTGTGCTGGTATAAAATAACAGAAATCCTGCATCACAAAAGCAGTGGTAGATAGGTCACAGCATACCCATGGTACAAAACTTGTACATGTAGGGCAAGTAGGACAAGTGCTGAAAGGACTTGCATGGTGCTTTGACCCTGTCTGGTTGTGAGGTGCCCACTAAAGTCACTCTATCACTCACCTCCCTATTACTGAGAGAGAGAATATAATGGAAGCTCATGTGTTGAGATAAGGGCAGGGAGAGATCACTCACCAGGTACCACCATGGGCAAAACAGACTCAGCTTGGGGAAATTAACTGAATTTATTACCAACCAAGCTCAGAGTAGGATAATGAGAAGTAAAATAAATCTTAAAAAAACACCTTCTCCCTTCCCAGGCTTACCACTCCTGATTCTCTACCTCCTTCCCCTCAGCAGCTCAGGAAGACAGGGAATGGAGGTTACAGTCAGTTTATCACATTTTGTTTCTGCCACTGCTTCCTCCTCAGAAGGAGGAGTCCTTCCCCTGTTCCGGCGTGGGTGTTGGGTCTGACCACATGTAAGGCACTTGGCAGAGAGAGTTATCCATACATTATTATTTTTTGTTACTATTTTTTTCATTGACCTATTCTTTCCTGTCTGCAAAATTCTTAGAAGGCGAACAGTAGCACTATGCATACACTACAATTATTGGGAAAAAATCCAGCTATTTATACTAAATGGCTGAAGTACAAAGGTAGGATGCAGGCAGCTGTGTTTTCGTCTCCCCTTTCAGCTACAGACTGACTTCAAACATGCCCCTAGGACAACACAGACATTCTGGAAATTCATATTACATCCATCTACAGTGTCAGAGTGGTAATAGTGTGCAGAGGTACTACAAGCATAATGGTCTGATACATGCAGAACAACTTAAGCTCCATAGTAAGGGTGTCATATCTTAAAGCAAATGGGAAGGCAGTGCATGTATATGTTCATACACATCCGAGTGAATGACAAGACAATTTGTTCAGCAGCTCTACAGCAGTGTCACTTGCCCGTGTTTTCCTGACATATATCTTTGCCCTATGTTATTACTGACAAGCATGACAGCTGAAGAGACAGCCTTGGTACAATAAATGCAAGAGAACATCTGAGAGAGGCTGAAGGGCTCCAACATAGCAACACCACAGCAATCATTCAAGGATCTGTTATACTCACTCTTCTGCATTTCTTCTGCCAAGGAGCAGGAGCACAATTAAGCAAATCTTCAGAGATGTCTTTATCATGGCCACTTGGAGCCAACAAATACGAAGAGATCTTGTTATCTCCCTACGAGCTATTGTCAAGTTTTCTACAGATGCACCATGTCTGCAAGTCAGAATTCAATTGTATGATATAGATAAGAACAAACAATGAAAACTTTGAAACTTTGCAACTCTGTGAAGGTTTTCCACATGCTAATGTTGGCCTCAGCAGCAGTAAGGGAGCAAATTTTATACGATAATGAATTGTTTCCTGATACAAAACACTCCTTCAAAATCAGGCATGTAAATTGTATCTTTATATCACTAACCTTTTCCTCAGGAAAATTCACACTGTTGTCTATAACCAAACAGCTAAAAAATCTGAACTATTTTTATCACTTACTCTGCAACCAAGCACAGTGCCATTTCCAAATCTGTTCCTCTCCTCTTATAAGTCAAGCAGTACAGATCATTTGGCCAAGTTACAATATATAAAAGTAAGACCTTCTGAATGTACCCGCAAGAACTAGTGGCACACCAGGTTCCCCACTTCAGAAGATCGATAAGGGCATGCAAGTTGCAGGAAAGCATGATTCACCAGAGTCATCAGCAAATCCTTGTCTATATATGTAGGGCTTGAATTTCTACATTGCAGATGAATCACTTCTGTAGAAAGTTGTTCTGACAAGTCTGACTTACTAACAAGGAACTGTTCTTGTCATTACCAAGCATACAACAGAATAAGACAATCTATTTTTGCAGAACAGTTCCAAAGATGAAAAGTCTGCTCTTGCATTCTTGCAGTTGTAAATCATTAGATTCTGCAATACAATGGTTGTATTTCCACAGGTCCCAAATTGGAGCGATAGAAATTTTTCAAAAACATGTCAAGATATTTTTTTCTTAATGCTTCCTTGTCAATCTGTTTGGCCATCTTTCAAACAGCTCTACCACATTACACTGTGTTGGAACCCTGGATCCTGACAGTTTCAGCCTTTCAGTGTTGAGAGGCAGTGATCCACAGAAACACACTGTATTCGATCCAAAACCCTGGGAAAAGTTTCCTAATTGTGTGATAACACTGAAGTTGTTGCTGTGTAATTAAAAGTTATGTCACTGGGTGAAATATGTAGAAATGTAGAAAATTAAGTTTGTAACATATAGGTAATAATAGGTTACAACATGAAGGATTTTGGGTGTGGATTTTTGTCTTCTTCCTTCTCCTCCTTCTTCACAAACCTAAATGTTCTGTCTTTGGGTCAAAAGTTCCACACTGCAGAACATGAAAAGTTAGTAATTGGATTGTAAGTAAGAACATATTACTGAGCATGTCATAATTGGTTAGTTTAGACTTTAAAAAACTTGGAAAAGTAAAACTCATGGCCATTTTTCCACCTTTCCAACAAAGAGGCACTCTCTGTGCAGCTGTATTACTGATAAGATATAATAAACAACTAAATCCGAACAAGAATACTCACTCTCCTGCCTCTCAATTCAAACTCTGAGTTAAAAGAACTCAAGAAGAAAAAGTAATAACACTGTACAAACAGAACTAAGATATGGACCCCATCTTGCAACTCTTACTTGCCTTTAGAATTCCTTAAATTACTCCACAATAGAAACTGGATCTCTCCTGCTTCCAACTGCATCTGCTCTCCTAGATATCCTGTACTGGTCATGGCCCCATACATTGTGCCAATTATTCCTCATTCCTGCTGTTTCTTAGGTGTTCCAATAGCAAAAAAACCAAACCAAACACCATATTTGCATAAGAAACACACATAAGGGAGTAAGTATACATGAGTTAATATTTGTACCAAATTCTTCACACTTTTGCCAACATCAAGAACTGACTTGTTGCATCTGACTGCATGTCATCTTATACATTTTCACTATGTTACCTGTCAATTATTCTGATACTTAATCTCCTCTAAAGACACAGAAATATATTTTGTTTCTTGTTTTTAGTTTCGCAGGAAAAGAAAACATCTGTATGTTAGACCCCTCACACCCTTAGCAGGAACCACCACTGCATGCTGGGAGAGCACAGCCAGTTTTAAAAGTGCTCTTGCCACAGAAGTTGCATGGAACTGCCTTTTAGTGATTAGAAAAGGGACTGAACACATTGTACAGTCAGAGTTAACTCTTACACACAATTTCACCCACACAATTAATACCTATTTTCTTTGGAATTTGCTTTTCCGTAAAAGTAGAACAAAAATTTCTAAAGTTTTAGGTATTAGTTTCACCATCCTACAAAAATACATTTATATGCAAATGGATTGAATAGACAAACCTGTATAAAAACAGAAGAAGAAAAGCATTTGGTAGAAGACAAATATCAGTCGGTCGTAGGACATGAGAACAGAGATATATATTCATCTGGGTTTTGCCAACTGCACACACAACTTTCTATAAAATTTTTGTGTCTTTGCACACAAATTAATGTGTATATGGTAATGGCACTGTTTATTAAAACATCCGAATTTTATATTCAGACTCATTTGCATAGTTAGAGATCACACTGCATGAACATGGCCAAGCCACAGTGTTGCTCTACTTTCTCTTTTACAACCTTTGAACTGGCAAACTGATAAACAGAGACTTTCATCTTCTACTAATTTACTGTACCAAGTACTTTTCCTTTCCTGCCCTGCTCAGACACTGCTACCAGATGTTAACGACCCTTTTCTTAAAATAAAATAAATAAATAAATCAAAACATAAGATTTTAATACTTGCAAATCCCCCATCTTCCCAAACAATGTGTTTCTAAGACATATGGTGCACACAGTAAAAAGAAACAAATAATGCTGACAAGTACTTTTTGCATTCCAAAACATTAAAATAAGATTTAATGCAGTGTCACTCCAGTGTAAGAAAATGTAGAAGAAAATAAATCATGACAGCCTTTTAAAATATGTTAAGTTTATGTCTTGTATTGTGTGTTCAAACCTTACCAGTTTTCATAATCTATGAATTTTCAGAACTGCTAGGGATCTGCAGAGAAATGCTCAAGTGGCAGCCAGTTTCTTCGGAAAGACTCTTTTCTCAGTGAACAAGTCACAAAGCTGCTATTGCTGATAAGACGTAGCCTGATCTATCAAACCTCCTGGCAGCAAAGCCAAGTTTTCCCTTCCTCCTCTCATCCAGAAGTTTAAAATCCTTTGATCTCAGAGCTAGGCTGTTTATTACTTTTCCCAGGTAGCCAATTTTTCCCCTACTATTTCCTGTGCCTGAAGTGAAGTGGTGTCTTTGGTCAATGACTGCACCAGCAGCTGACCAGTGAGGTTGGGTTCAGGGATCCCAGCCACCTGTGGAAGCTCTCCTGCTCCCAACATCTGCTGTCCTAGAGTCCCCATGCCACTCACATTCTCACATGCTGTCCCAGTTCTTACTTGTTCCTACTGCTCTCAGGTGTCACTGCCTCCTTTCCCCTTCTTTATCATCACAACTCCCAGGCTCTGAGACCCCAATTTTACAGGTGACTTCTGAGGATGTGAAGAGGCACCAGTGCAATATTCTTATCTACATCCCCTCTATCGCACTTCCTCCTTTATCTTGTGCCTGACTGATGGGAATGTTTCTCTGCAGGTTCTCTTGCACTAGTACCTCAACTGCTGATAGTAAAAAATGAGTTTGAGTATAGGCTTCACTATGAGTGAACATTTCTCCTAGTTTTACTGACATTGCCAACGTCAAAGCCCAAAGTTCGAGGACTGATAAATGCCTCCTGGTTTTGAAGCAAGATTCTTTCCCTTCATGTATACACACACTTCTTTCACAGACTCAAATAAGAGTTTTTGAAATAGGCTTCTGTGGGTGATGGGAGAATGCATCTACTGACTCCAACTACAAAAATGGTTGATATATACATAGACCAACATAAATCAACATCGCTGCAGTTAACAAAAGAAATGTAGACACTCCTTAAGTCAATAGAAATTTAGCTATTTCAGTATCATTAGAATTAAGATAAACTGCAAACACCCTGCTGGGACGATGGTTAAAGAAATGCCACCTACTTGTCACTTTTCATCCTGAGAAATGCCATCTCTTTAGTACCATCAACAAAAATTAAAATATAATGCCAAGACTATAATACTCACCACTGTTGAAGCTCTGTGGAAAGAAAGATGATCAAGTATTTAACAAGACATGTAAACTTTATTTCTGTGCTTTACACAAACTACAATCCAGTAAAGAATAACCTTGCAGAACAGCAACATAAGTCCTCACACAGGAAATTAAATAAGATGCAAGGACTGGCACCTAATTTTCACCAGCTTTTCAATAGACTCTGAAATGTTTTGAAGTATTATAGATGTGGTTTTCTCAACTGAAAAAGAAGCCTGAACTTCTTACTCTCTCATCCCTTACCCTCTCATCACTACTGCATGTCTTAGATGTGATTGCTGAAAGATTGCCTGTGTCTATATTTAGGTAACTGTGAAGATCAAATGGTCTAAAGGCTATGGAAAGTGGCTTGCTTGGGTTTTTATCTAGTAACCTGGCAATTGGGACAAAAGCATCTTTCAATTTAGAACTCAAAATGTTACAATCGGGTTCTCAGAAATATTAAAAATATACAACTGTCACTGAAGTAAAAACCCAGTTTAAAGGGTCATGGAGCAGGAGGGATGGTGTCCCTTTATAATAAGTTATCAAAATTGGCTGCCTCTCACTTCAGAGTGTACTAAACACATCTTTCATCTTTAAAATAAAGTTCATAAAATCAGACAAAAAAAAAGCAACCTTCAAGTTTCACAGTTCTTTTCTCATGGCATCACTTGAAAGAGTGTTTCAATTTCAGAAGAGATTATATTATTATCTAAAAATATGACTTCAACTCCTGCATTACCATCAATATGCAGCTCTCATTGGACAATATCAACAAAAGAAAAAAACATGGTTTCCTTTAACATTTTCTACATTCCTGAAGATTTGTCAGGATACCATGGCTTTTCTCTACAAACTTGCATTACATATGAATAATGAGATATTTATATGAAATTTCAACACAGAAAAAAATTAGTCTGACTGCTACCCTTCAAAACACCTTTGGGATCTATCTCTCTCAAATGCTGTTAAGGGCCTTAAAGGGTATTCTAAATCATTTCATTTAATGTATTCCATTTTTTGTTGTTCTGTTCTATTACAATCTCAAATTTCCATGGGGATTGCCTTGAATATATCAAGATATGTTTCTCCTTCAGTGCTGCAGAGGACAGTCACTTGCTACTGGTATTACATGTTTCCTTGCTAAGTTATAACAGGAAAATCAGCATGGAATTGCTGAGATTAACACAGGAAAGTTATTATAAAGAAGCTCGACTTACTAGTAAGTTGTCTAGAAGTGTCTTGTTGGTTCAACTGAAGTAAATACTGAAGATTTTTAGATGGGCATTAATTCAGAAAAGTATCTAGCTAGAACAACCCATTAATTCCAACCCAAAGCCACAAATAAAGCTCCTGTTTAAAATTAATGGACTTTAGTTTTGTATAACATTTTACCTGATAGTATATTCAAAAAAATTGTGCAAGTCATCTACTTGCAGCTATCACAACAGTTATTGCAAAAGAAATCCTTACTGGTAGATTTTAATAGAACAAAGCATGCACATGGTACCCATGCAGGATTAAAGCCTACATCACTGTAGCTGAGAGGTTTACGTTTCATTTCAAGCAATGGTGTAATAGTTGTGTTCTGACACCTCTTCAGTTTACACAAGTCTGTTATGTGATTTAGATTTTTTCATTAAGATACAAACTGTGCAAGAGACTGTTCAAAAGCTTAACATGCAAGGCTCAGTTTGATGCATTTGTTCCTTCTGAAAAAGAAATCAGAGAATAATGCATATGCCAATGAGGATTTTATCAAGAAGGTACTGTAAGAACTTTTATTCCGAGATTTATCTACAAAGCACAGTATAGGTTGGCTTTTCTCAAACTTTAGATCAAAATTGGCTGCAATTACAAAATCATTTTCCGGTTTACTACTTTTGGTATCACACAGTTGGATTCCTTGGAGATACCACTACAAAAAATCACACATGCAACTTAAACACGAAGTTTCACTGTTGTTTAAAAAAGAAAAAATATTAAAAATCTAAATCTCTGGGATAATTATGCACTTGTGTGTATGCTTAAACATCTCAGCCAAAATTCTGACGTCAATAATGGCCACATGCATGCTATTGTTTCAGATCTACTTGAAACAGACAGTATATTTATACCATTCAGACCTAGTTCTAATAAAATTCCCATGCAAACACATCCAGCTGAAAAGCTACCATTGAAAATATGCCAGAAATTGCAAGGACTAAGGGGATAAGCAAAATTTAGAAAAAAAAAAAATTTAAAAAAATTAAAAAACCCTAACAAAGACCCAAATAGGTAGGAAGATTTTAACACATTCCATTTCCTAGATGCTAGTTCAGTATTTGCTGCAGAACGATTTTTACTTGCAAGTCAAGCAAACTGCAGAGAAGATGATGTTTATTCTCAGACTTTAACAATTCACTATTTCAAGTTGGAAGGTAATGCTTTGTGCAAGCTTGGCTCCATGGGTTTCTATTAATGACATTGACAAGAAAAATTGTGCCTAGCTGCAAAACTTCAGAAGCAGTTTTCTGAACTCTCATTTTAGTGACAGTCCATGACCTTGGCCAGCACAAAAGATGCAGTGTATGGGAGAAATCAGACACTTCTAAAAGTGGTAATGACTCACATCTCTATGCAAATACTAAGTTAAAAAGGAAAAAAATTTCATAAACAGCTTTGTAATCTGAGCCCCAACTTTGATTTATGTTGTCATCTCACTGGTTTTGGTCTTCTCAGAACCCAGTTTGTAGGGCCCTGCACATGTACGTTAATGTATATTGGCACTGGAGGCAGATTTTGATAGAGATGGGAATATATGAAGATATAGAGAAAAGGATTAATGAGAGCAAATAATCAAATTTGGATTTTTTTATAAAAAGAGCTTAAATCCAAGTCAAGTTTAAAAAAAATATATATATAGTTCAAAGTAAAGGAGTTTTTAAAATCTGAACAGTTAGTGGTGTTACATTAGCTTCCTTCATGCAATTTATTAAGTGTTCAAATACAAAAAGAAAAAGAGATGTGCACAAATATTTTTACTTTATCAATTAGTTCCAATGAGTTTTTTAAAGGCTTGTGAAAAAAACCTTGTAACACAAAGGTTACTGCTACACTACTAAATAAAAGAGGCATGGGACTCCCCTTGCCTTGGGAACCAAGCAGCACAACATAGCTTAGTGTATACCTACATGACTCACTGTCCTCTGCTCAAAATATCCCAAAATAGCCACAGCCCAGCTTCATGCTGGAAAAAACTCACAAGGACTGTGCCCAGGCAGCAGCTGGAAGAGTGCTAGTTGGCAGGAACCAAACATGCCGACGAGCAGAATAAGCACTGATCCTCCAAGGCCATTCCTTTCCTTAGCAGCAAAGGCCTAATTAAAGATTCTTTGCAGCATTCAGTATTAGTGCAAGACTCCAGATAATACTAATACAATCCATGCAATGAGTTGAGAGTAAAGTCCATTAGCAGCTTATTCATCTATTTACTTTCTCAAAGCTACTTGATGTTTAAAAAAGTATACCAAATTACATTTTACTAGTTTTATTAGATGTTCTTTTGGCATAGCCAGAATCCAGATGATGATATATTTTAATTTTTAAATGCACTTATTTCATGGAGAGTCTTTTAATCTTTTCACTTTTAATCAGTCATTCTATATTATCCGCTCCAGATGGAATTCTTTTAATTCATAATTAGCTTGAAATAAGCTCTCCATAACTGAATAGAATTTCAGTGAAAATTAAAGTTCAGTGGGAGAGATTTTAAGAACGAGCAGTGAGCTCAGAGGACTGGCATTGCATTATTTCTGACAGTCTCCTGCACTAAGTCTAGAACACTGCTATAGGTCAAGCATTCACTTAATAAGGAATTAAATAAAGGAGGAAAAGGGGGCAAGAGGACAGGTGACAAACCAAAAGCTTCCAAATTCTCCATAATCGGAAAATTTTGGCCAACAAGATGCTTTTGCCATCCTCTGTTAAGATGACTTTGATGTCTTACTGCTGAGTATTCACATTTAAATCAGCAGTGGGGAGGAGGTCAGTAAAAAGCAAACCAGTCATGGCCAAGATAAATATTTTCCTCTTTCTTTTTTTCCCCATGAAGAGCA
Source organism: Corvus moneduloides (assembly GCF_009650955.1). Classification (NCBI taxonomy): domain Eukaryota; kingdom Metazoa; phylum Chordata; class Aves; order Passeriformes; family Corvidae; genus Corvus; species Corvus moneduloides. The sequence goes on along the minus strand of NC_045476.1, from coordinate 103,800,878 downwards.
GCCATTTGAAAATACTGAGCAGAACTGGCAGCAGGAACTTTTAGCATGTCACAAGAAGGTCAATATGGTACTAACTTTATAATTCTTTGGGTAATAGATGAGACATGTTGAAGCAGCTTTTGGTTCATTTGGTATTATCCTCATTATGCCTTTATCTGGCGTGAGGGATCAATGTTTCTGAACATTACACTACTCCTGAACAGACAAAAGGACATATTGTTTATTTGGCTGCCTAGTGATTTCTGACACAAGAGCCCATCAATTATATTATGGTATGAAAACCAGTGCCAACTAAAAGGGCTCCTAACACAGCACCACGATGGGGTTACTTATGAGCTGATTATTCAGTAGCAATCAAAATATTACACCTAGAGAATATTTAATCTGGCTCTGTGGCAATCTCTGCTTCTTTTAACCTTGCAGGCTTACTTGTCACTGACTTTAAATATGCATTTTATGAGGTGGTGAAGGATTCCCCACAATCTACTTGATTTCAGCTGCCAGTAGTTAAAGCCTTTGGCAAAAATTACAGATTTAAGCAAATACAAGAGCAAGGCAGGAGATGCAATTACATTACTTTCCTATAGTTAGTTATGTTCTTGCCCCAGTGTGTCCATTATTGTCCAGAAGCTTTTGCAAGCACCATTACCCTAGATCCTTTAAAATTTGCCTGTGATACAAGGTTAAATATCTCAGCTGCATTAAATGTGATTTCAAACAACCTCATCATTATTACATATGCATCACTATTACAGAAACTTAACTATGCATCTATAGTTGAAATTAAGTTTTGGCTTTACAGCAAATATCAAGTGCAGAAATCTGGTCTGAGTCCAAAAATGTCTACTGGGATCATATGGATTCCTTTGTCCAGTCAGGAGCAGACACCACAATTCATTAAAAGGAAAGGATATTTTGCAAAGATATGCTTTTCCCTACTGCTCCATCCCTTGCAACGAAAACCATGTTAACTCACCAGCTGAGACAGATGGAATATTCTGAAGTGAGTTGAAAAAGAAACCTTAATGTACGTAGGGTAAAAGGAAAGAGACAGGATGAAACAGCCTAATACATGCCATATACTTTTAGGAGTGAGACCATCTGTATTGCAACACTTCCTTTCATATCAAGTCTTTCCTCTGCATCTCTTGTGACATTTGAGGATCTTTTAATACATTAATGATATATAATGAGCAGCATCTCATGCATTCTAAAAAATGTTACAAGGGCCAATTAAGGCTTCCTACATATGGAAAAAGCATAAAATTTAATTAACAGGTCTATCTTCAGAGTATAGAAATACCAACAAGAAGTCAATACACTGGACATCATCTGTTTTGTTTCTCAGCTCAAAACTATTATCCATTCAAAATGGGACTGACAGAATCACAGAAAACCCTCACGATGAAGGAATAAATTACTTCTGCTCCATAGAGAATGCTAAGAGACAAAAGCTTTTCAGATAGGGATAAGGCACACAGAGTTTGAGATGGGAAAAGGCAGACAAGGGAACAGAGCACGGAAAAAATTTTCAGCACTGTAAAGAAACGAAGACATTTCTGAGTGGAACAGGAAGGAAACACACGACCCAGTCCTTCCTGATGGACCACATACCATAGGAACAACACACAGGCTTTGCTGGAACACAGAAGACATTAAACCTCACAGGCGGGTCCAGACACAAGAGACAGAACAGACAGAAAGTTATTTATATAACTTTTTAATTTTTTTTCTGTTATTTTAAGGTTAACTATCAAATTCTTCCTCCTAATAAAACCTTTCCTAAAATTTATACTTAGAGTCACACAATCCAGATTGGAAGGGCCAAAGGTAGGTTTGGGAATCCTCACTGTAAGGATAAATAAACCCACCTCAATTCAAAGGCTAAATGTGGATTCTCAGTCAGAAAAAAAAAAAAAACAAAAAAACCCCACATTATAGGCATAAGATTCAGATGCTTTAACTTGGTGCTTGATTCAGATGAACTAACTTGAACTCACTAACTTTGTTTACCAAATAGCTTAGAGGAAAACTCCTATTAAAGAAATATCAGAATCATTCGGTCCTGAACTTAATGCAAGAAGGTCAGTTTTCTTGTAAAAGAAATAAACACAGTTATTAGGCAAGGTTTCCTTATTCTTGAGATAGGCTTATTTTCCCCCTCTAATAGCATCATACCAGAAATTTTTATCACCTATTAACTATTGTGTCAGTCACACATTATTTAATGCAAGCCTTCCTGTTTCTGTCTGAGAACCCTCTATTTGGCCATGATTCCTACCAAACTGAGCAGAAGAGTGGGCAAGTATGCACTGTTGTTTCACTATAATTTTCCAGTGTAGAAGCAGATGCATCGCTGTACTTTACAACTGTTTTCTTTTACAGAACTGTTTGTTGGAACACATTTACAGCTTTGGCTCAAACTGCCAGATTTATTTTTTGAACAATCAAAGCATGCTTTTAGAAAGGTTCAAGGAAACTGGTCAAGGGGTTTTTGAATTAAAAGCTTAGATTTACAGTGCCTTGCAAGTTTACACTTTTTACCTGTACATAAAAATCAAGTGTTATCGAAGCATGCATAAATGTTTGAATGGATCTTCAAAGCAAAAATCAAGGGGGGCAGGGACATTGTAAGATAAAGGCATTGCTCCTTGTAGCACAGCAGAATTCAGCATGGCATGTTAGAAAAAGACAATAATCTTCCTAATTAAGTTATGGGGGCACATTTTCCACAGATATGCTTTCTGCCACAATCACCGTCATCAATGTTCATCTACACTACTTAAAAATAATATTTACCATGGCTTATTTGCTGTTAGCCATTATGTGATAAAAACAGAAAAAATAAGCAGCTACAGAAATGCATTCTTTTGTCAACACAGTGACAGGTAACCAGCTGCAAAAACCTCATTACAAATTGTTACATCTGCATGTCTTGGAATCACAGCAGGAATTTTTGTTAAGGTGATAGCTGTTCAAAACACAGATTTCAGAAAAATTTTCTGTCATGTTGCTTATTTTAGACAGCAATTAACAGAGCTGCCAAACAAGTTAGAATATGCAGCCCTCAGAGGAACAAGTGCAAGCTTTGGGTTTTGCTAGCTTCTAATAACGTTACTACAAACAATAAAAACAACAGAAAAAGAAATAAAACAGCCCACTTGTGAGCTTCTCAACAATTGATTTTGTTTAGCTTGGGAACTACCAGGAGTACTCAAAACTACATAGATACAAATTTTGCTGTCCTATTTTCTTGTCTAGTACTTCACTGAGAAGTGCCCCTTTCTCAGGGTATTTATGGAGTAAGACAAAACACACAGCAACAGTGGCAAAACACATTTGTTGGTGACTAAAATAAACAAACACTTCGAAGCAGAGAAGTACCTTGCCTGTTTCTGCAGAGATCAGACAGGTTTGACAGATCTGCTAATTGTTTCCACTAGACCTTCACTTCTGGTTGCCACAGCCTTCTGCCCCTTTCCATTGTCAGGAAGCTCATTCTGTGGATTCCTAGGATTCATTCCCTTTTTTCCTGTCTCATATCTTAAGGACATCAGAAGCAGAGCAGCAGGGACATTAATGGAGCGCTAAATAGAACAGCAGGGAGGCAAATGGAGCCACAGTCAGCAAAGAACAAAAAATGAGGAAAAAAACCTGGTGAACCACTTCTTCCTCTCCTCAGCACTGAACTACATGAAGGTAACCACAAAAGTACTTGTTTATTACAAGTTTATTACTTGTTTATTACAAGTTTATTACTTGTTTATCACGTGGCATACTGGATGTAGGAGCTTCAGGAGAGCAGGCTCTTTAGATTTGGTTAAGATAGTCTAAACCAAGGGCATCAATAAATTCTAACTAAACTTATAATGTACCTGGGATGATCTGGAAACAGGGGAAGAAAATCATCATCCACTCTGATATTTCAAAGAGTCTCTATCAAGATACATAAAATCTCTCCTGTTTCTCTTTTCCCAAGATGGGAATTAATGACTTTTTCAAGGGACAAAACCTCACAAAAACACAAAGCCAAATAAGTAACTTGCAACAAATGATGTAGCCAATTCTCTTGCTGTGAAGACTTTATTACATATATGTTTGAAGTAATTTTAACAGCAATAACAGTAGCATCAAAATAAGTAGTTATAGATGGGTGTTCTCCCTCATTTAGCTGTTACAATAGATTCTGACTTTTTGATACTGTCAGAAAATTTTTGAAACCAGTAAGGGAGTGTGGTATATTTTTATAATTCTCTTTGGACTTAATGTCAAAGTTGAGTGGTTTAAAAATAAACAAAAGGCTTACAACTACAACTTTTAAGTTCCTATGTACAATTGTCACTGTTTTTTATACATCATTACGTATGTAAATCTCTAGAGCTAGATGTGACCATCACAATTCTTATCTCTTTCACCATTTTCACTGATGCTTTCATACTGAAACATTCCTATTTGTTCCTTCTTTATATGAACAGTAACATTCCTATGTCATATTTGTATCATCCTTTCACCTGAACCTTATTCTAATGTAATTTCTCCTAAAATCATATGACTCTACTGAGATTCAATGTCATTCTTTCCAGACTAAAGCCTTAAAGAAAAAAATAAAGTCTGTCATGAGCTATCTAGAAACTTTCACTTCCTCAGTGATACTAAATCTAACTGTAATTCTTAACAAAATAATTCCTTTCAAGATCAGCTTTGTAAACTATAATAAATGAAGGGCAGCAGTTGGCATACGGAAAGGCAGAGATGTTTGTAGAGAACCTGAAAATACCCAGATACTAAAAAAGATGACCCTACAGAAACCTCATGAAGTTTTACAAATGCAGAATCTTGTATCTAGAAGCAACAGAACAGGCTGAGGATATCTGGCTGAAGAGCAGCTTTGTAGAAAAGGACCTTGGAGCCTTGGTGGACAAAATTTGAGCATGGGTCTATAGCAAGGCTTTGCAGCAAAGAGAGTCGTACTCAACTGCCTTGGGAAGAACATAGCCAGTCAATGGAATGCCTCCCCATTCAGACTGCATTTGGAGCACTGTGACCACATATGGACTCCCAGTCAAGGAAATCATTGGCACACTGTAGCAGGTCCAGGGTGCACCCCAGAGGAAAGCATATGTGAAGATGCATGGAGCCAGACTCCTCTAGAAGCACATAGTGAGGGAAGGAGAGGCAACGCACATAAACTGTGACATAGAAAATTCCAATCAGAATTCAGGTAAAAATGTTTTAACCATGAGACTACTCAAACACTGAACAGGAGCCCAGAGCAGCAGTGTTATTTCCATCCTCGGAGATGTTCAGCATTCAACTGGACAGAGCATCAAACAACCTAATAAAATTTGACCCTGTTTTGTGCTTTCCAACTTAAATTATCCTATGAATACTAAGGAAGTCTCTAAAATCAAATCACTCTCTGTAGTCTTATTCACATTAATGAAACCTGGCGTAAGAATACAGGTAGAAAACCAGTCATTATTTTGTAATGGAAAAAAAAAAGTCAAGTTACCTAATTTGTGTCAAAACCATCTGGATTCATGACCATCCTACTTTTGACGTTATTTAGCACTTTTCCAGATATTTTCCAAGTCGCATTTTAGTTTCTGTTATCTTCTTCCACACACCTACAAGGTGTTTTCCTTTTAATGAAATTGTTTGAGGAAAAAAAATCTCATTTAATGAAAACCTCAAAGTTACGTTCAGGTTCCAGGGAGAAAAAACCAAACAGCTTCATAGTTTTCCAACTACATCCGTTTTTAATTCCGGGGATGTATAAGAGTGTCCCCGTGCATGTGTGACAGGTTCCAGGAGGGGGAAGCACAGAATTGTTATCCTACTGCTATAGTCTCAAATCTGGCTTCTAAGCGTAGTCGTATTGGTATTGATATTTTCTGTCAATGCTGACTAGTTGCCTATTTGTCCAAAATGGCAAACGTCCTCATTGCAAGAATTTAGAATTGTAACTTTTCCCAGCAGGGCAACAGTTACTCATAGAAAATGTATTTCTAACTCTAATAACCTTGTTTTTATCAGACCCTGACTTAGGAACAACCAACCCTGACTTCTCTGTTGTGTTTGGAATTTTTAATATCCCGAACTCTAGTTTAAGATAGAGTACCTTCAGGGGCTATTTTAATTTATGCTACTCATACCAATTTTAATGGTAAAATTATTTTCCCCTGTTTTTAAGCAATCTAATCAAGGGTGTAAATCAGTCAGACACTTACTATTTTTCCCTAGTCAAGGGTGGAAGCTTATCATCCCAGACAGTGATTCATCCTCTTATATAGAGATTCTTATTCAAGAGCTGCCAGACGTTGTTAAAGAGGAAACCTAGATAATTAGATCTTCTCATATAACATTAAATGATCACACATTCTCTGGGCCTACCTGGAGGGAGGACATGCAAGGTAATACTTGCCTGAATTTGTGTTGGGGCAGAAATTGGATACCATCTCTCTCACCAACAAAGAACACTCCTATACCACACCACAACACAATCTCAGCAGAACCCATTGTTGAGAATGTTCCATGAGGGTTTTAATGTAGATTAGTTTTCCCTTATGTCCAAAGGAGATAAATCTTGCTACAAATCTGATTTTCATCTAAATCACTTCATACTAATTTTCAATGTCATGATAGCCTTATACTACTTTTCCTTTAAGTTACTGTTATTAAAGAGAAGCGACAGTTAAAATCACTAAATAGTGCCTTTTTTCCTTAGAAAAAGTGTTTTCATTTATAAATCAAAACCTTAACTACAGTGTATTTCAACATCCATCTATATCCACCCTACTTAACAACACAGAGGTGTAAATTATCCTGTATATTAATTTAACAAATATACCTAACTTCTTAGTATTCAGATGAATACATATGTCTATATACAATAGATAATTTTTGCATGTGCTCTTTAATCTAATTCTCCCAAAAGCTTATCTAAGGCTAAGTGAATTTTACATGCATGAGATACTATGCTGAGTACTTACAACTGACACTGATAAGTAAGGGCAGCGTCAAAAGTACTTTTCCTTTGCTTTTCAGTTTTGCAGTTGTGAAAACTAAAATTTACACAAAACCAACACAAAGTGTGATATATCATCAACAACATCCAGCAAACACTTGTTATTGCTCCTATTTTTCTAGTTCTATACAGCAAAATCTAATTTTTATTAGATGCCTACTCTGGGACTACTCAATTGGTTGTGAATAATTTTACTCAAATAAGCACAAAAAATTGTATGAAAAATTATTCCTAAAGCCTTCAAAAAGTTAAAATGCTTTAAGCTGAAGTCCTAAAGAAGAATTTTAGAAAATACTAAAGTAAATTAAATGCCTACTTGTCACTGCAGTTCACTGAATTTGGGAACCTCTTTCCCACCCATTGAAAAAGTGAAATGTGGGGACCCCTACACAGGCACTCAGCTTTCAGAAAAACTGAACAGCCTTCATGAAGCAAAAACAACTGCTGTCTACTTTTGAAGTACTTTCTCAAGTTAAAAAAATTGACTAAGTAAAGGCCCAAATGACAATTTGTTCCAATTTTATGAGGAACCCAAATATCATTACCTCTATGCTGCCCCTATGTATTTGGAACAGATTTACAGAATAGTGGGAAAAGTCTATTTGAAAACATGTGAAGAACAGATTTAATTTTTAAAAATTAGGTCCATGTTCTCTACCTCTATATTTTAACACAGCTAAAAACTGTATTACAAGTTGACACCCAAAAGCAGATGAGAGAGGAAAAATAAGGAAATATCAGGTTTCTTTTCCCCTCATCCTTCCCCTTTTTATTTTTCTGATATATGGGTGATTTTTCAGCTATCATTACTGTGTTCTGGCTGTAAGGCTCTGTCAAGGACTGCCATCCAACTCTCTAAGCAAAGGTCACTCAGTGGCAGGGATTGGGAAGTATTAGAGAGCTTACAAGGAGGCAGAGATAATGACAAAAATCCAGTGTTTTAAGCTCCCTGCCATACCCCTTCCACAAAATCCTCATAATGAACTTTCTATGCTATGAGGTTTTGGGTTTTTTTAATCAACACTCTGTTGTAAGTTTCACTGAAAATAAATTATATATTTTGCTACATCTCTTCATAACCTGGGCCAACCTTTTGGATTTTAGCTACCAAGGTACAGAACAGATTAAAAAATAAGCAAGCCCCAATCTCTAAAATAATCTCTATACAGGCCACCTGATGCACAAACATGCCTTATCCTCAGGATGAAAAAATCAGGTCAGTAGTGAATTATGGTTTAACCTATTGGCATCCCAACACACCTAATAACCAACAGAGTACCCAGTGAGCCTATAACCATATGTGTAGATCAGAAATCAAAGGTGCTTCCCACAGTGCATTGCAACAAGGATGCCTAGCAGCTTTGCAATAGGAACAAAGGTGAGGCAAAAGCAACCAAAGGGGCAAATGCCAAATTATAAACTTGAAACCTCTAAAATTCAATGTGTTAGAAAAGAAACCATAGGAGCATTTGATGAGTTACTCGGTTGAATCAACAGATTACCTTTTGCGGAAATTATTCAGATGATGTGCAGTTAATTTGGTTTGTTTCCTACCTGTAGTATATTAGTTCTCTGATGTAAGGCTCTACAGCTGCTATACTAATGACAAATAATACAATTATTATATTAGTGATGAATAATTTTGCATATGGTTAGTTATACAAGGTATTAGCAAGGTCAATTAATAAAAGGAATGAGAAAAACTTGCATCTTGGTGATTTTCTTGGGAAAAACTGCTTAATCATCTTGGTGAAAATTATAGTGATGAGCAGTGACAGAGCACAGAGCTGGAGCCTCCAAAATTCCAAATAGCAGCCTATACCACAAGCTGAAAAGCTCTGGAGCATCAGCATGAGTCAGAAGGCCAATCCACATTCCACATCCAGACACTGGCAACAATATAACAACACACTTTTAGAAAGCCAAAGCGTGAAAGACAGATACGGACCAGGTTTGATCGCTTTCTGTTTTTTCTGGGAAGACAGTCTCAATCTCAGTCACTTCCTCACCAGAGTACGTGCCAAGTAGAGTTAGCAGGCAAGAAAAAACACTTCTCCATCCATCTCAAATCACATCATTAAAAGAGGAAGGCGATTAATTTTAAAACCCATCCTAACCTTATCTCAGATTGCTTTTACCAAAGTGCCTTAACTGAAACCATATTGTTATTTATATGGCAAATTTAAGCATATGTGAATGTTTTATTCATCCAAAACTCAGCACTTTAACACAAACTTTTGCCATTTTTGAAGCTAATGCTACATTTTCTGCACTTGTAATTGATTTCCTTAAGGTAATCATAAAGCCCCAAAATAATTTCTCCTGTCAAAATATTGAAAGGTGTCTTCATCTTAGCCATTCTGCCATATGCCTGCAGCATAAAATCTCATGCCAGGCTATAATCAGTGGGAAGAAAAGCAAAATTCTGGTGTCATTAAGGCTATAGATGTTCCTGCATATCTTATGAGGTAGAAGTTGGCACAGAATACTGCACAGGAATTTTTCCCTCCTAATTTTCTGTCTATCTCCCTCTCTTCAAAGCAGGCTTCCCATGGCATAATGAAAAATGTGATTGAAAACTTTTACCTTGGTTAGAATTCTCAGTTTCTCCCTAAGTCACAATGAGACCACATGCCAAGGACTTTGGGGTATACTTGATTTACAGTCTCTGCAGTAGTATTCAAATTAAGGACTCCACATAGAAAAGAAAAATATATTTCCTGAACACCCAACATCCTGTTTTAATTATACAGCTAGTAATTTTTGTATTTTGTTTCCATCAATATATTAGTATTAACTTTGCTAATATAAATGTTCATAAAATCTGTATTACTTTGTTTACAAAGAAAACATTTTAAGAATATGCCAAATCTTTAAGCTATATTTGACTTTTACAAATATGTTCTGTATCTGTCCCTCACCTCCTGTTCCACTGATTGAGTTTTAAAACTAATTAGTACAGTATGAATGGCAAAGTTAACCCACCAGTTATGTTCATTTAGTGATGTAAATTATAAACTACCCTGATATAATGCACTGGGTATTACTTAATCTGCTATCCCACATGAGATCCTCAGTGTGTTTCTGCTTAAAGCAGTCAGAATCTTAACATCACATTTCCTAAAACAGCCAAAGCAGAGCTGTACAGCTGATTCTGCAGGACAAGAGGAATATGAGCAGAAGTGTGATAAGGTCAACTGAAGGTGCAACAAATTACTCAGCAAAGTATTTTTTGTGTTGACAGTAGTCCAAGGCTATTTTTAACACAATTGGAAAAATGCAGGACAATAAAGAGGAGCAAATGAGGCCATTAAGGTGGAAAGGCTAAGGAGAGCAGTAAGAACATCCTCAGATCTAATATTTGTAGGTGTTACTGAACAGCTGCTCAACAGTAGCACGGGGAACGGAGTTGTAGAGTTTGTGTTCCAAGAGTCAGTGAAATTATAGGATCACAAGCAAAATGGTGCCTCTTCAGGCAGTTCTAAATCAGCTTAGTGAGTGACAGCAGTGACTGCACAGGCTCTCTGATATGTTACTGCATTATTGAAAGCTAGGAAAAATTCTTGATCAGAAGTGCACTGACTTGCTTTAAATGATAACAAATTATTTATCCAATGATAATTTAAATGACCTGGAGCTTTTAATTCCAAACATTTTCATTAATTTAACCAAACTAAATATTACCATTTGCATAAAGTTATGTAAGTCACCATAGCATAATCACCATTTTAAAAAAACCCCATTAATTACACAGTGACATCAAGATATTTTTATCAAAAACCTAAAGCAACGAGAACAAAAATAGGGGTTTTTTTAAATCAAAGCAGCAGTTTAATATTTTAATAAGTTGCAAAATAACAAGATTATTGACACTGGTCATGCCTCTCCTGATGGGAGAGATCTTTTAAAATCCTTGCCAGGAGTTCAAGAGACAAATGGGACTCCTAGCCTTCGCTGCTTCTAGATAGTTGTTTATTAAGTCTTATCAGAGAAACAGAGTCACTAGTGTGACCCAGACACAGCACAGAGCAGAGAATGCAGGAGAAAGCTGAATTATCAAGATTACACAGCCTTTTAAAAGGTAAATTAACCAGTGGTTACTAAAAATGTACATTTTTTCACTTTTCTACCAATTATTCAGTAACACAGCCAGGAACTGCAGAATTCTTTGTCCAGTCATCCCAAACTATTTTTCCTGCAGAATATGGAGCAGTAGAAGAAGGAGGTTTGGAGAACAACAACAATCCTCTATTTTGATATTTTTTGCTTTTATCTATTTACTACATTAACAAACCCAAAACCTATAAATTTTTCACCCTGTGACAATCTTACATAGTAGTCTATCACCTAATTTACACCAGTGTAGTTTCTAATTCTTCTCTAAAAGTAGGTAGTCTTTTCCAAGGACAGAGGTCAAAAACAGGCAGAGAAATATTCTCTGCACTCTGGGCTCCCACAGGTTATGAAGAAGCACCTGTGACCTTAAGGAGCCTCTTTATGGATGCTGCTATTCTAATCTGTTTTCTTACCTGGTCCACTTTATTATCCTACTAATACTAATTCCAGGAAAGGGATGAAAGACATGCCAAGTGCCACCTGTTTTTTTCATAGCTATTGTGCAATACTCATCTTTCTCCCAAAATTAGCCTGCTTATACAGGGCTTTGTTTCAATAAGACTAAGAGATACTTGAAGATATTTCAAAGCATTTACACAGGGGTTAGCCTGATGCCTTAGGTTTTAACTTTCATATTTTTCAAACCCTGTGCTGCCTACTGTGTAACTCTGAAGTTTCTTGTAGCCTGTTAACTTCTGCTCTCTCGTGCTAGGCCTGCTCTCCAAGGACACTCAGACCGTCCTAGGCCTATAAACCAAAAGCCTCTAAAGGGGGGGCAAGCTTGGGGAAATTACATCATTAACTGAAGCTTTAAATGGAGAATTAACCCTGATATGCAAATGAAACAAACTTATAAAAGTGTGAAGAAGTTGTGACCTGTTGTCCATCTTGGGGTCCATCTTGGAAGTAGCCTCTGGCTCCCCAGACTGTACCTTTGAAGGCCCTTCGAATAAATACCTACCTTATTCCCTTACTCCTGCCTAGTCCCTGTTTTTAGGTGGCCACTTCAGGCATCAAGCCACTGTACACCTCAGAAGGTATGAGTGTAGTGTAATTCTCAGAGGAGCACACAGCAGGGACCTTATGCTGAAGAGAAACTTTCATTATGAGACATTTCTTCCCTTCTGCTATGTTCTCATACTGACATAGAAGTTTATAGTTTAAAATTAACACAGAACGCATTTTCACACTGAGCATCTCTTCTTGCCTCCAGATTAAAAACACAGATTCTATTTTACTGCTCTTAAGAACAATTACCTTTCATGCTGCAGCCAGCTCTTCCATTTGTTATTTTCATACAATTCTCACAGCCATTTTGTTAGAAGAAAACAAATAAATTCATGCAAATTTCTTCAATCTTAGCATTAACAGTTGTAGACAGGTTATGTTAGGCTAAAGTTATTTACATTGATACTTTAAATTCGTTCTTAAGGGGAAAGGAACTTTCAGAGAGATGATCTAGTCTTGGCTTCCAGAAACATGATACACAACAATTCAAATTTTCTCCTTTATGACTATAAAAATCTATAATTAATTGTGGCAAGTCAAGAAAGACCATAGTTACTTATTCTTGGGCCTTTAACCCCGAAGTTCAAGAGAAAATAAATAAATAAAGATTTATGTCTCAAATCCACATAACACCTGCAAACAGCAAGAAGGGGACCTTACTCTATCCATCAAGTGTAGTGACAGATTAATAGGAAAATATATAATATGAACAAAATACTAAAAATAAATCTGTAGTGACAAAAATTGTGATTACATTCTCAAGTGTATTTTTGCTTCCACAAAGTTACAACATTAGCATGTCACGAAATATTTCATGTGCACAGAGCCAGAACAACATTTGCACCTAATGCTCAATGCTCATAAAGGATGAAACCCTGCTCATTGCAGAATATATCAAAATGCCTAAAGGTGACATCAAAAAACAGGTAATAGGGGAATCCTATGAAATGTTGTAGACAGCCACCTGTAGGGGGTAGGGGATGTGGAAACACTGATATCAATACCTGATTGTGTTAAACATCCCATTCTCTCTTTGCATTTGCTGGTAGTGTGCAAAAAATGGCACCAATGCTCTTCAGGGTGTATTCTATCCACAAAACCAGGCAGACACAATATTTGATACCTTTGATTTCACTTGCTCATTTAGCACTTGACCTACAGCCCTTCAAAAATGCTTCCTTTGAGTTTGGAAGGCTTTGCCTTAAGCCCTTACCTAATTAGCACATGGTGTCCATGACCTTTGTCACACACCTTTTACAGATTTACTAAAATCTTCCACAACAGACTTACACCCACTATCACAACTATGCATCTAAACACACCTCCAAATCAAAATTGCATTACAGTTGATATTGACTGGACACAATAAATAGAAAATAATTAAATGATTAATTTATAAATAATTAAACAAATAATTTTTTGAGTATAAATTATATCTCTCTAAATAAAAGTTAGCTTTCCTGGATTCTAGATATGTTAGTCATGAAAATGTGTTGTTAATGTGCCTCTACAATGTTGCGTTACCTGCCACTGAAATTTTCCATGAAAGACACTCTCGTCCTCTATCTAGGCTGGTTTGTGAGTTGTAATTTTAAAGGGATAGAATTTTTCCTAAGTCAAAAATAATCATCTGCAAATGAAGTTGAACAAAGACCTAGCATGTTTAAAGAGTTTCTGATGCTCCATTAAGATCACTAGGGACATAAAAATGGTCTGACAAATACTAATGTTCCAAAAGGGATTGTGTTTAAATTGATTTTAAGTCAAAATAATAAATTACTTTTCTTGTACATTCTAAGAAAACTCCTAGTGAATCTAAGAGCACATTTTGTGATCTTAGGTAGGAAACTGTACATTCTTTGAATGTGAAAGAATTTAATTCATGCTTAAAGTGACTTGGAGTTCATTATTACACCCCTATGAACAAAACTATTTATTTTGGTTTTACATGCTTTTCTCCTCAATATTATGCCAGATTCTGGTGTGAAATTACAGAACTTCTGTAGAAAATAGAGAATTACAAAAACAAAAACACAAGATAGGATAAAAGAAAGAAAATCTTGTAATTTTCCAGTTTTTTCATCCAGAAAAGTTTTTGCTATTTGGCTAGATTTTTGAGATTCTTGTCAGTGCCATTTCTGAGCTTCTTACATATATTAATGGCTTTGTTCTCCCCAAGTAGCTCCAAGACAGAAGTATAAGCTGCCACTTTACAGAGGATAAAAATAATATTTTTTTCACCCCAGATCACTCAAAAATACTTTGGGCAACACTGGAAAACGAACCCACATTCATATGTACAAAGCTCATTTATGAATCAGTTTTTCTTCATTGTAAGGATGGATGTGGCAGTAGTGATGTAATAATCAACATTTTACATGCATTAAGTCTCAGTAATAAGAAAGAAATGGCCTCAAAAACAGTCAAAGCCATACCCAGCCAGGCACTTAAATTACCAGCAGAACTGCAAACAAACTGCATGAGAACTTGCATCTATGATATGGAAAAGCATTTACAAGATGACTGCATTTATGCATCTTGTAGTATAATCTGACCAGAAAAAAAAACAAACCAACCAAAACTAAGGAATATATACAGAAAAAAAAAAAGATATTTCACTGCTATTTGAAATAGAAGCTTAGCCCAAAAGAAGGAAAGGAGAGGGAAGTAGCAGCCACATTTGCATGTTCTATAAAAGATACATTTCTGCTGCTAAAAACTGGGGAAATTAGGAGAAGCCCTGAAGGTGATGTACTCTGCAACTATGCCCCATATTTTTTGTGCTGGCTTGCATTTGCTTAAAATGCCTAGAATCCTGAAGTTCTAACAGCAACAAAAGTGTTCAAGAATGAAAGCTTGCTTGTACTATTGCCTTTGTGAATTGCAGCAATGGCTGCCTTTGAGAAATATCCTTTTGACCTTGAAAAGGATTGATGTCTTCATGTAGTGATATATGGGGATATCTGCTCAGTAGTTATGAGCAATCACTTCACCTTGCAGGCTACAGCTATCCGTAGAGATCTAAGCAGTTGCAGGAACTAGTTAATCACTAGGTAGTATGGGCATTGGCTGGATTTATAACCCCTGCTCTAACAGGGCAGTTGAATCCTGTTGTCATATTTGGGGAAGTTGTATCACAGCTGTGACCAAATTAGAAGTTTCAAGAAAAAAAAAAAAAACAACAAATCTGATTATGTTGATTTGCTAATATGATAATGGAATTCTGATGCCATGACAAATTTTGTTGTATGCAATATTAATCCAAATAACAGTTAAAAAACACTACTGTAAGATTAAAAGAAACACATGACATACTCTACTATACCTATGACTCAGATGTAAAACATCAGACTACCTTTCCATCCAGCAATGACCCAAATTACTCAAAATGTCATTCTGACTCCTTTTTAACAGCTTCTTACTTTTTCATGCCACCTAATAATGAGCTATTCAGGACAGCAAGGAGGTAGCTCAAGGAATGCATTGCAGGAATACAGATGTCACTACCAATGAAAAAAGCAATAGAAATTATGTTAGTGCTCCAAATATCACAGGGTAACTGCGGAAGGTATCTTTTCAGCTTTATACCGGCTAGCGCTTGTATTTCAATGCCTTAGAAAGCCTCGAGCAGCCTTGAGAGGTAGCACGGGCAATCTAGCACTTCAGTAGCTCTAAAATCGGTACCTGAATCAGCTGCAGAGCAAATACCATCAGCAGAAGCAAAGAGGGAGAAATATAGCTCCCTGCTCGCTCAATTCCCTGCAGTTAGAAGCCTTCAAATGAGACAGACAACCAGAGATGTTTACAGGAAAGTAGCTGAGCTGAGAGAGAGAGCCTTTGCCTCCCCTCGACCATCTTTTATTAGGAGAAGGGGAAAGGGGAGGACTGGGGGCGGACCCGGGGTGACCGGCCAATGAGACACTGCTGAAGAGTCTGAGTTACATTTGGCTTTGCCCGCGCTTGGAACAAAGGAGCTATGAGCACATGTCTTTGGGAGGGGGGAGGGGAAGCTCAGAACAGGCAGCAACAATTCCCTATTTTTTTTTTTCTTTAAAGCTGGGTTGTAACTCTTAGTAACTTAAAAGTGCATAGAACAGTAACAAAACAACAGTGCAAAATATAATTGTAATCTATCGTCCCTACAACTCAACAGTACCTAGGATGCCTTTAAACTAGTTCCCCAGTCAAAACTCAGGGGTTTAGTCAGGACATCTATGGTATGGAGTATCAGGACAAAGATTTACAAAATACAGTGCAAAAACCTGAGTGCAAAACAGTGCAACTTAACTTAAGGGATTAACATAAAGATCTGCAGTAGGGGGTTTACATGAAGGTGCAAAATCAGGATTCTTTTTACGGCGTCTCTTCCAGGAGGCAGTTTTAACCTCCTTAACTTTTGAGGAAGTGACATAAGGTTTTACCCACTTGCCTGGGATCCATCTCAGTCCTTGAGGGGTAGATACACTGGCATACCCACGTCCCCAAGTTACAAGTTTGTACGGTCCTTGGATTTTTTGAGTCTCTGGGTCTCGGATCAGGACTTCTGGATTTTCCTGCAGTTTCTGTCTCCTGGTGTTCTGGAAATGACGATAGATGGGAGGGTTTGGATCCTCAAAGGTGCCATTCAGGAAGTTTATGGTAAACAGTGCTTTGCTGAGTCTGAGGACAGGTGAGTTAAGTTTGGTGGTCCCTGATTGTTGTAGCAGCATTCGCTTGAGGGTTTGATGGGCACGTTCAACAATGCCTTGTCCAGTTGGGGAGTGAGGAATACCTGTAATATGTCGAAATCCCCACTGCTGACGAAAGTTTTTAAACTCCTGGGAGGTGTAGGCAGGTCCATTATCAGTTTTTATCTCCTCAGGTATACCGAGCACAGCAAAAGCTTGGACAAGATGTTTTTCAACATCCTTAGCCTTTTCACCTGCATGTGCAGAGGCATACATAGCACCAGAGAAGGTATCAATAGAAACATGAACGTATTTTAATCTC
Source organism: Corvus moneduloides (assembly GCF_009650955.1). Taxonomy (NCBI): domain Eukaryota; kingdom Metazoa; phylum Chordata; class Aves; order Passeriformes; family Corvidae; genus Corvus; species Corvus moneduloides. The sequence continues at coordinate 103,783,738 of NC_045476.1, read as the reverse complement.
CCAAATTCAGGGAAATGTGTGACGTCCATTTGCCACACTTCACCACTATTAATGCCTCTGGGATTGACCCCCATGCCCAGTGATGGAAGCTGTAGCTTCTGGCAGTTGGGACATGTTGCCACTATTGCTTTTGCCTGCGTCCGCGACAGATGGAACATGCGGATAAGAGCAGGAATATTTTGATGGTACATGGTATGGCTCAATTTTGCTTGTTCAAAAACTTGGGGGAGCTTTGGTAAGTCGGCTGATAGAACTATGTCTGCTGGCATAGCCAGGGCATCAGCTCTACGATTGCCCTCCGCAATAAATCCTGGCAGGTTTGTATGTGACCTCACATGCATGACAAAATAGGGATGCTCTCTGTGGGAAACCAGATAAATTAATTTTGAGAGTAAATCATAAATTTTCTTGTTTGAGATTTCTTTTAGGAGAGCATGCTCAGCTCTAACAGTTACTCCAGCTACATATGCTGAGTCTGTGACCAAATTAAAGGGTTCTTTGAACCTCTCAAATGCTCTAACGACAGCTGCTAGTTCAGCTACTTGTGGTGATCCCTGGATTACCTCAATGTCAGATTCCCACTTTTGCGTCTTTGGATTTTTCCATGTGACCGCGGACTTTTTACTTTTTCCTGAGGCATCAGTAAAAACGGTAATCGCATCGAGGGGTTTTCTACTTTGAATCTCTTGAGGGATGAAAGAAAATGGCAGATTAAACATGTCATGTTTTGGGTAATGATTTGAGATTTGGCCTGAGTAACTATCTAATGCAAATTGTAAATTTATATTATTTTGGAGTAGGTGATCTAACACGTCAGTTGTTACAGGTAAATAGATGCATGCAAAGTCACATCCTGCCAGGGTGCGGAGCCTTGCTCTGCCCTTCATGATAATTTTTGCCATTAGTTCTTGTGGCTGTGTGATGGTTTTAGGAGGTTGGAGTGGAAGGAATACCCATTCAATTATGATGAGGGGTTCCTTCTGCTCTTTGTCCCACTGAAATATGAGGCCATGAAAGCGTGGTACCTTCCCTAGAATGACAAGCTTAAAGGGTAGGGAGGGCTGATACCTGTGCGCTTGTCTGGTGGAAATGAGCTCTTGTATCTTTTTGAGAGACTGCCTTGCCTCTTCTGTCAGGGATCGAGGGGATGCTGGACCGCCTTCCCCTTTTACTAGGTTTGCAATAGGAGCTACATCCTCTGTGGTGAGTCCTAACCATGACCTTAAATACTTCAGTGTCCCACAGATCTGTTGCACTTCCTCTAATGTTTTTGGGTTATTATTAATGGTGACAGGTGTTGGGGTGATAGAGGTTTCTGTGATTTTGAGTCCGAGGTATTTCCAAGGGCTTGTTCTCTGCATTTTTTCAGGTTGTAATTCAAAGCCCTTGGCCTCTAGGGCCTCAACCACCATGTTAAGTGTCTGCTCGAGATACTGATTATTGGGAGCACACACCAGCACATCATCCATGTAATGCAGGATGATGGCCTTCTCTGCTTTGGCACGGATGGGAGATAGAATTTTAGCAATATACTCTTGGCAGAGAGTTGGGGAATTTTTCATACCTTGGGGAAGCACAAGCCAATGATAACGTTCCATGGGAGTTTCACGATTAAGAGATGGTACAGAAAATGCAAATCGGGGGGCATCTGCAGAGTGGAGCGGAATATGAAAGAAGCAATCTTTAATGTCAAGAACAGCTAAATGCCAATGTTGTGGGAGCATTGAAGGTGATGGCATACCTGGTTGAAGGGGTCCCATGTCTTCAATAACCTTATTAACTTCTCTAAGATCTTGGAGTAGCCTATATTTGTTCTTTCCCGGTTTTTGTATTACAAACACGGGTGTGTTCCATGGGCTGTTAGTTGGAACTATATTTCCTTTAGCCAATTGTTCAGCCACTAATGTTTTGAGTGCCTCTAAGTTTTCTTTTTTTAACGACCACTGGTTAACCCACACGGGTTCATCTGTTTTCCAAGTTAATTTATGTGGATGGCACTCTGCTTCAGTGGCCTGCAAGGGAAAATTTTGATGTCTAGGCGTGATATCAATTTTTGTTCCCCACTGAGACATGGCATCCCTTCCCCACAGGGTGAATTTGGTGTCTAGGACATACGGACGAAGTGTCGCTATTTGTCCTTCAGGACCTTCAATTTGGATGGTGTGTTTGGACTGCTTTGCAATTTGGGTACCTCCAATCCCTTGTATGATGCCCTGAGATTGCAATTCCCATTGCGTAGGCCACTTATCAAATGGAATGACAGACACATCAGCACCTGTGTCTAACATTCCCATTATACTGATTTTATGTGATTTGTAACGGAGCTTACATTCTATTACAGGTTTGTTGTTTCCCAAAACCTCAGTCCAACAGATGGCTGGGATATGACCATCTGTGGGCAGGTATTTGGGCAGTGGAAAGGCCTGTGCAATGACTTGACCTTTAGGCATAAAATACGGCGGATATATACATTGTACCATTAGGTTAGAACACCCGTTCTGATCCATTTTCATGAGTGTGGGTGTAACCTCTATCCCAGCAGGTGTTTCCCGAGTGTCCCCAATAACAAAAAGGTATGTAAATTCTGGAATGTCGTCCACATTCTGGAATGAGATGGGTATTACAGTCTGTTTGTTGCTGTTGAAATGGTGTGCTTTATCACAGGTTACCTTAAACCTGAGTCCAGAAGTCCAAGTTGCTTTGTCTGCAGCCCTATTTATGTCTGAACGCGGAGCTGTTAGGACGCGTTGAGTCGCTAGTTTCCCTGCAGTTGACCTGGGGAAACAGTCTTTGGAGAGTTTTTATCAGCAGTTATAATTGCTCTGCAATTGCGAGCTACATGTCCCTTTTTTTGACAACGATAGCATACAAAGTTACCGCGCGATTGAGTTTCTCCTGTACCTGTAACATTCTCCACAACCTCCCCAACCATCCCCACTTTTTTCAAAAAGGGAGCAGCTGTGTTCAGCTGCACCTTCTTCGTACAGACTTCAAGGATGGATTCAACAGTAGGAGGAGGATACAGCGGGAGAGTGAGAATGACTTGTTTGCAAGCATCATTCGTATTAACTTGGAGAAGTTCGAGTAGGAGCGCTTGTTGGAGGTCAGGATTAGGGACATGGGAAGAGACAGCTTCGTACAAACGGTTATAAAAGTGAATAATATTTTCATTTGGCAATTGCTTGATGGTGGTATAATGAGAATTAGGAGTTTGAGATGGTAATAATGTTAAGGCCTTTTCAGCAGCACGTGTGATTTCAGTAAGAACCGGACGAGGGATAAGCATTGCTTGTTTTTGAGGATTTGCCATATTATTGTCACCAGATAAAAGGTCTAATGTGATATAATTGTTTTCAAAATCCAGGTAATTATCTGGAGTTTGCCACAAAATTTTTAATAAATCAGATAAAATTATTTTCCATTGCTTTTTCCACACCATAAAATCACCAGGTGTGAGAAGAGTTTGCATTAATGTAAGTAAATCATGAGGTACAAGTAAGTGAGTTGCAAAAGTAGCACTTAAAAGGCTCTTAAAATAATTACTATGCATTCCAAACTCCTTAATTGCCTTGCACAAATCCTTAATATCAGAATAAGAAAGGGGTTTCCAGTCAGGGTTAGCTCCATTGCTAGTACAAGAGAGTGTAGTAGAAGCAGTTGGAGTTACTTCCTGGTAGCCATGGGTTCCCGGATTGAGAGGGGCAGTCACAGGACTGTGGGAACCTGGGGCGGGACAATGGGAAGCAGGGGCGGGGAGTGGAGGCGGGGACACGGCCGGAGGAGGGGAGGGGTCGGGGGCGGGGTTGTGGGAGGCAGGGGCGGCACTTGAGCCGTGGGCGGGAACAGAGGGAGGGGTGAAACACGACGCTGTGGGGGCGGAGTCGGGGGCGGGGTCACGTTGTGACGCAGGAGTGGGAGGGGATGGGGACAAGAAGGGATTTGTGGGATGGGGGAGAAAGGGATTGTGGGAGGTGTAGTTTGGAGAGGAAGGACCATTGCGTCCGCCATTACTGGAGACAAACAAACTGGGAGAAACGCGGTTGGGGGGAGGGGTTTTTTCCTGGCCTGCGAGCACGTGGCAATGGCCGTCCCTGGGAACAAAGAGATCGGGGGAGAAGGGGTTTTTACGCGCGCTTGAAACATGAGGGCTAGAAACTGGGGAAAAGGGAGTGGAGAAAAGGGGTTGGGAAGGTCCTGGGATGGGCTCCGGATTCCCATCCAAGGCAGGGTGCTGAGGAAACACGGGTGAGCCAGGAGGACGATAGCTCTCCTGTGCTGAGAAGCAGTCTGCTCTAGCTGTGTTTTCCAGCGTAGGGGAAGAGGGGTCTGGGACACAGGGGTTGGAAGAGGGTATATGGGAATTAACAGGGGGTTTTTGCAGAGGCTTTTCATGTACTGCCTTTTTATCCGGCAAAGTATAACTTAGTAACAGGAGAGGAAAGAATTTTGAAACTGTTTCATCTCCTGCACGCCTCAGAGAGGAGAGTTTTCTCCCCACCTTATCCCAAAATTCAGCAGATCTTATGTCTTCGGAGGTCAGATTAGGAAAGTACTGAAAAAGCCATTGTACAAAAGATTGAACTAGATTTTTAGGGTATTTATGCCCAGTTAAAGAAAGGTAACTTTGAACTTGGTGGTATATTTCTCTATGGTGTGCAGAAACTTCAGATCCCATTATAAATGCACCACCAAACCTCAACCCCAACTCGCCAAAAAGGAGGAAAAAAAAAAGAGAAAGTTTGCACCGGCACCAGCTTAAGACAGGAGCCCCTAAACCAGCAGGAAAATACTCACCAGAATTCTGGATTTATCACAGGAAAGCAGGTCCGGAGAAAAAAAAAAACGCGAGAAGGGTCTTCTGCTTTCCAGCCGTTCCCTCGCCACGTGGCGTGGGGGAGGGTACAGGCTGAGGCTCTGGGCTCGATGTTACACAAAAAGTAACACCTCGCCACACAGAGCTGGCACAGCAGGACGTGCAGAGCTAACTCCAGCAGACACAGCTGCCGGGACACCCTGAAAATCTCTCAGAACCGGAGTTCAGAGATAGCACGCTGGGCGCCAAATGCGGAAGGTATCTTTTCAGCTTTATACCGGCTAGCGCTTGTATTTCAATGCCTTAGAAAGCCTCGAGCAGCCTTGAGAGGTAGCACGGGCAATCTAGCACTTCAGTAGCTCTAAAATCGGTACCTGAATCAGCTGCAGAGCAAATACCATCAGCAGAAGCAAAGAGGGAGAAATATAGCTCCCTGCTCGCTCAATTCCCTGCAGTTAGAAGCCTTCAAATGAGACAGACGACCAGAGATGTTTACAGGAAAGTAGCTGAGCTGAGAGAGAGCCTTTGCCTCCCCCTCGACCATCTTTTATTAGGAGAAGGGGAAAGGGGAGGACTGGGGGCGGACCCGGGGTGACCGGCCAATGAGACACTGCTGAAGAGTCTGAGTTACATTTGGCTTTGCCCGCGCTTGGAACAAAGGAGCTATGAGCACATGTCTTTGGGAGGGGGGAGGGGAAGCTCAGAACAGGCAGCAACAGGTAACTGTATTTTAGCCCTTATTCACTACATCAAATCTTGAAGTCCTCAAGTTTTCCAGCTATTGATCTGAGAAAATAAAATGAAAAACACTAAAAAACAAACCCTCTCTTCCCCAAAAAACAAACAACCAAGACCAAGCCCTAACACAAAATAACACTCCAACACCCACCTTAAATTTTCTGAAGTATCAACAGACGGGCTTAAGTTAGTTCATGTTCTGTTCATCAGAAACTGAGACAATTATTCCTTCCTCCTCTACCTACCCAATACAAAATGCAAGTTATGGACTTAGTTGCCTTTGCCCCCTATTTTTAACTGATTTATTCAGCATTCTTAAAGCTTACTGTCACACTTCAGAAGGGTTTGACACATATTTGGAATTTCCTGGGTTTATTTTGTCTTCCCACTTGGATATTTCTACTCCATATATTACATGTGTTCAACACATCTTATGTATCTGAGACACGACGGTATCACTGTTCACTGCAAAAATATGAATGTGTACACATTTCCAGCCAAGAAATCCCAAAGAACAAGATACCATCATAGGGAATTAGGAATGGGCCAATATTTTTCTTGCTACAAAGCACCATATTTACAGAGCAGCATATTGCACTTTATCTCAAAATAACACCAGCAGAGAACTGAGCCATTTGCACCAAACAAATCTCCAACTGAGTAGAGTTGAAGACGACCATGTAAATCTCTATCTAGAAAGCCTTCAGAGAGGAGCACAAGTATAAGTAGCACTGATTGTTAAGGCTCCAAGCAGCAAGGCACAACAAGGTTCACTCACCTTTCAGTCAAGGTGAGTGAAAAGGACAGGGTGGAAAGAAAGTATGTAATAAAGTCAATTCAGTAATGCTCAAGAGTAGTCTGTGTCCACACGTATGTGTTTCTCTGTCTATACATTGTGTATGATTCTCCCTGTTGTGAAAAAACTCATAACTTCGCAAGCCCGAGGGAAGATCAGTCAAACAATAAGGGAAAAACAATCGCTTTTCCCCACTATAGATGGCACCATCAGCTTGAAGGAAAGCAATATTTTTGTCATTACCTCTGCAGAATCCAAATTTTCCTCTGACTCCCTGTATGGTCAGCGATTGCCTTAATGCCAGTGCTTGAAGAGTAGAAGAGAAGCTGCAGAACTGCTGAAGATACATGAGCCAGAGACAGGGACCAAATGAATGAGTCCTATGTATAACGCATAAGATTTGACAGATCTGTAGAAGCTGCTGCTAAATTATTCACAACCCTAAGAGAACCAAACTGACAACTTCAGCAGTCTTTCTGAGAAATACTACTTTTGTCAGCCAAATTTCAAGAATTTCTAAAGCCTTCCAAAAGAAAATGAGTAGAGTTCCTCAAGACCAAGCAATAGTAAGAGTAACATGAGTAGCACTTCAGCATCAGAAAGGTAAAACAAATTCAAAGGTAAAACATTGAACATGAGACATTTAAATCCACTTAGCCTATAATGGGGGGAATCATAAACATAAACAGAAAAAAATAAATAAAAAAACCTCCATCCCTGTGTCTCTTTGGGTTTAGGCTTAATAAGGCTGACATGACAGCAGAACTGAAACAGTTACTCATTGCTGAAGGCGAAGATATGTATGTTAAAACAACAGTCAAAATGCCGTCACCTAAAAAGTGTCACAAACAGTATTCCTCAGCAACTGGTTTTATAATCCACTCTATGAAAGGAGCTTCTCTGAGTGCAGCAATGCATAAAACATCTCCTAAATTCCAAGCTAGCATGACAGCTTTGTTACCACAGGCAGTATTTGCTTGCATATGAGGGTAAGGGCTGTACATACTGAAAACATGTGGTTCCTTAGATACCTGCTTTTGAAATGGCTTTGCAGTCATTTGTTGTCCCAAGGCAGAAAGGCTCACTAATATATTTGCCAAGACTAAAAGAGAGAAAAAGGAAAAAATCTTTCATTCTGTGTTTAACTACTGTTACCTTTCCCTAAAACAGAATATAAACATGTAAGAGTCCCAGCTAATCTTGTGTTTAGAAATGTGCATGGAAATATGCATGCCTTTGAAATCCAGATTGCCTCTCCTTCCTTCAACATCACAAGCAGAAACCAAGGCTTAATTCAGCATTGGATTTGATGCATTTATATGCATTATTTATATTTGCTATCCCTGGGAATCAATATGTCACTGCTTCAGCCAGTCAAACATCCAAATCACTTTTCAGTGTAATCTTCCTGCCACTATTCAGCTGACAAGAACACAAATGCATTCAAATTTAAGGTACTTCCTAGGTAAACACTTGCTTGAAGACCTATGCAGAGAGCTGGGGAAATTATACTAATTGTGCTCACAGCCACTGCTTCTGCCCATCTACAACTTTATGTAAAACAGGCAAACATTTCAATTTCTCATGAAAAAAGAGAAAACAAGGCAAGTAAACAGAATAACGTGAATTAATTCCTAGAGTATAACTAAATCCACAAAACTTCCCTCTGGAGAAGCAAATGTTCATCCAGCTGGTTGCTTTCCCTTCACTCCAGTAACCACCATTCACAGTTTGACACAAAAGTGTTCTAGATATAGCAAGGCCTGATTTCAGTGGCATTGATCTATTGGTGCAACTCAGCCATTTGCCCATCACTTTGCAAGCCGTCCTCATGCCACCACTGCCCTTAGCAGCTTCCACCAGTCATGCCTTGCATCCAAAGCTTCTCTAAACCTAACACAGTCCCCTCTGAATTTCTTCTTTTCTAGACTCTTTCCTTTCCATGTTTAGATGAGTGGCCTACCATTTTTTCATTTTTCTATTTGTTAGAAATGCATCTTAAATATGCCACCACATCTTGAGCAATGCAGTAACATTTCAGATCTGTTCACTAATCCTTTTACTGCATCTCCTTCTCTCCCCCAGATACTGTATCTTCCATCACCACTCCTCTTCCAAGTATCCTTGGGATGGCTGAAGATGGATTTTGCTTTGCCCCATCAGCTTGGCTCCAAATCTTTCAGCCACTACTCCTAAAACATTTATTCTTCCTTTTGTTACCCAGGGCTTCCACAGGAAGGAGACCAATGTGCTGCAGAGAAAGCATCTGGTGCAATGATCCACATGCATTTGCACTCACACCCAGATTCCTAAATAATTTTTCCAAAACAAGAAGATTATTTTTGTTAGGTATGAACAGACTAATCCCTGCCTGGCCCATAATACACTTGGAATTATCTTCTTCCACCCATTAAGTCTGTGTGTTTCACATTTGTCAAAATAAAATAGGTATACAAAAGTGTCTTCAAGGCTTCAGATAACTAGCTTGGTATGGTAACTGGTTGAAACACTGACATCTGTTTCTATCATTAACATGCTAGTTCCTATTTTATGGAGGAAACAAATATAATTCTTTAAAATCCTATTGCAAAAGGCAATAGAGAAAAGTTGTGAAAGACAAAGAAGAAGTACTGCACAATCAGTAAAAACATTTAGGATTGGTATAACATGTTCTTTTGCATAACAGAATTCCTCTTCAGTATTAGGAAAAAGCAACTATTTCTGTGAACTAAATTTTTCATTCATCAGCATTCCCCAGTTACCACATAAACAGGCTAGCAAGATTTCTAATTGAGAAAACTGTGTATTTATTACCATTAATTACACTCTTACAAGGCAAAAGTTAATATTTTGGCTTGTTTTAAGTTTCTGAAACAGGGCAGTGGGATGGAGTAAAGACTGGGGGGAAAAAAAGCCAAAATCAAAAAATTAAAACAAAAAGGAGGGTTTGAGGGGGGAGGAAATGGTAGGATCATTGCTACCTAAACTGCCATAAAAACAAGCCAACTTTTGTAGTTGTTGAACCTGCAATGATATGGAACAGCCAGTTTGGTAGACATTATTTGATATTTACCATCAGAGTCTCAAAGGAAAAATTGCCATGGATATTTGAATCTCCCTTTGCTTCTCTTAAACTTGTCAGTGAAGACAGATATCTCACTTTTAGCCACAATCAACACAAAAAGATAAAATTGAATACATCCAACTCAGTCCTAGCAAATGCAATCTTGAGAACAAATGTTCCTTCTCTCCCATACACATTTATCCCTGGTGACAGCAATACAAAAAACCACATTTGAGCATACTTATGTAAGCAAGAACAAATTGTTTAGTAAGCAAAGTTAAAAGTTATCTAATATGCAAAATTGTCTTGTCTGAATCACATATAAAAGCCATTTAAAAAACTAACAATGCAAAACATGGTTAGGTTTCCACACTTAAGCACAAGCAGGAGCACTGGCTAATTGTCATGCACATATTTATCTTTGCATGTGGAAGCTTCTTCAGAGTTTTTTTTTCTGCAGCAAATTTAAACATGTCAACTATATTCAAGTTATGAGTAATACAAGATACCAATTGGATAAGCTGAAAAAGACATAGCAAGTCTATTTTTATTCTTAAAAAAAACGGGCTTTTTTTTTTTACAGATACAGTTATGTAAAGGAAGCAGCAAACAGGTTTATTTGCTAATACTGATGGGGGGAAAGAGTTTTGACTTAAAGAACAACATCACTAACAGCAGTCATTCCTTTTTCTTAGACAGTGACAGAATTTCAAACCCTCACTGTTGCACAAAGTCTAGGAAGCAAACCTTTTCACAAAATTTTTTATGCCAAATAGAAAGTTATTCTAATACAGCCAAATCGCATAAAAATGGAAATTTTAAAATCACAATTTGAGATGCACATTTTTCAATAAAATAACCTCACGTTAAAAAAAAATATTTTTATTATATGGAACATAAACATTCATTTTGTTGCAAAAATACAAGACAAAATAAGGCCTGTTTCACGTTTCCCCAGCGGGGGAATTACACACAAAATACAAACGTGTACCTGTGAAAGGTTGATATGTGTTTCCCATTTTCTAATTCAATTTAAGACAAACTTTTTGCACAAAGCTCTGTCCTCCAGCTTATTCTTTCATTTTTCAGGCCCATATTTAAACCAACATCCTTGGGCTTATTGGTTAAGTCCTGTCCAATTTCGTAAGCCAGTTGTCTGGAACTGGGGAGCTGGATCCTTACTTCTGTATAAAATTTCTAATCAATAGGTGAATCAAGTAATAGTAACTCATTAGGTGGGTTAATCCCACAGCTTACAGAAATGTGTTAGAAGAACCCTCTAAATTAATACATAGCATCCTGGTCTTAATCATTGTCAGCTGGGAAACAGGAATATGGGCCCTGGAGTCTGGGGCAACACCATTCCAGTGTTCATGTAGGACTAAATGCTCTTCAGAGCTCTCTAGAAGGATTTAATCTGAGAGGCATGCACAACACATTTTTCATGCACACTTCAAGAATCAGGCATTTTAGAACATTACAGACACAAATACTTGTGCTTCCCAGTGGCTGGAGTACTTTTATCCAGTAGCCCAATGACTAAATCACTTGTTCAGGAAAGCACTACACAGTGTTGTCTCTTCAGCCTGAGGAGGCTGAAACATGTATATTTCCCTGCAGAAAGTACATCCCTGGCCATACACAGGGTGGCTGGTGTGACATAATTCCCCTTTCCACTGAGCAAACCATGATTCATTATTTACTGGACCAGAAAGAGAACTGATTTATTGCATGACTGTGACCCTCTTCCCTTGAGATAAAGATGTTCTCTTGGGAGAATACCTCAACCCCTTCACCCAGGCTATCTTCAACTGAATGAGCATATGATGGTCTGCTGTCAACATATACTTGATCTTAGTTAGGTCTGTATGAGGCCAAGAGATAAGCTTGACCTTACCAGTCAAAATATAAGCCGAGTCTGTGATACTACAGCTAATAATACAGTTACAAGAAAGAAAAATGAAGGATTCATAAGGTGATACTGACCACTGAGCACTAAATGTAAAAGGGTCCTCACTAATCTCATTCTCAAATCACAGTTCCTGTGGCAGATTGACCACAGCTGGCAGGTAAATCACTTAAACCCCAAGCAGAAGAGGGGAGAGAATTGGAAGGGAAAAAAGTACATGAACGATCAGGATACAGACAGTTCAATAGGTGATGAAAAAGAAAGGAAGAAAAGCAACCTCTCATCTCCAGTGGACTTATGCCCAGCCAGAGTGATGCCCCAGAAACAGCTATCCTGGAAAAAACTCTTCCCACACCCCCCACCCAAACACACACATTTTATTGCTAAGCATAACATCACATGCTATGAGAGATATATCCATTTGGTCAGCTGGGGTCAGCTGTCCCAGCTTCATCCCCTCCCAGCATCTTGCCCACACCCAGTCTACTCACTGAGGTGGCAAAGTGAGAGACAGAGAAAGCCTTGATGCTGTGCAAGGACTATTCATCAGTAGCTAAAACACTGGTGTGTTACCAACATTAGTATGGTCACCAGCCTAAAACACAGTATTGTTTGGACAGCCATGAAGAAAATCAGCCAAATTTTCCACCCTCAGCTGAACCCAGTACATGCTGAATCAGCTCAGACTGCCTTCACACTCCTTTTAATTTCCAGGCCCCTACACTTGTCTTCATTCACAGAACTAAATGTGCAAACAAGCAGAACCACCTTAGGATCCTCAGCTCAGGAAACAGACTTTTGAAGACCTGGGTGTTTAGGAGCTGGTTTGAGATGCTGCATCCAGCTGCTATAAATCAAGATTTATAGTCATTTCCACTCTTATTCAGCCAGTACCCATGGGAGCACAAGGATGCCATGAGAAGAGAAATACTAATGTGGAAAAGCTGAAGCTGGATTACCATACCTGCTGCTATCACTGCAGACCATGGAGGGCAAATGAACTCAATTCTTCACTTTTTGTATTGGTATAAACAGTTATTTTGTGAAAAAAAAAAAAAAGCACTATCTATAAATGGGCAATTAATATATTATAGAAAGGCTATACTTTATAACATGAACAAGGAAAGATCTCATTCTGACCTAAATTAATACCTATAGAAAAAACACTCATTATCTCCAAACTTTGAGAGTATTTACAATTGGAGGCCAACACTGCACCTTCCAACATTCAACTTACTTGTAGGGTGCCCTGAGACCTTGGTAAGTAGGTCCTACGGCTGCAGCACATTACAAGTCATTTACACCATCACAAAATGTTCTACAACAGTTGTAGCTTAACAGCAGCTACACAAGTCTGTCAGCACAGGCTGCAGAACAAATGCTCACCCCGGCTCGATTCCTTCAGTGGCACTTTGGCACTGCCACCAGGCTGACAGCTGCTCTGGCTGGTGCTTTGTAGCACATAAGGAAGCCTTGAGTGGGATCAACACAACCCAACGGGAGCAAGGACAGCCCACCTCCCTGGAGGAGAGAGAGAGAGAGAGCATTGACACATTTCTGAGTCTCAGCTGAACTCTGCTTGCTGCACCAGCCCTAGACAAATTTTACCACAAGAGGGAAAGGCACCTCAGCCTGTGACACAGAGTTCTTTATAGGGGTAAATTCCCATGGCTGCTGCAAGCATGGCACAGATCTGCTGTTTGCTTGTCATTCCTGGGCAAGCTACGTCTGGATTAGATCTACAAGTGTATTATAAATCCATAAATAATGAGCCCACTTTCATCTCTTGCCAAAGAAAAGAACCAGGAAGACTGCAGTTAATGTTAATTCTGGCACACATCTGCAGAAGGGACTTGTCCTTTCAGCCTAGAAATCTTGCCTGCATTTCGGTATCTTTTTATAGAAGACGTGGCATAGGACTGCAACCCATGTGATGCCACTTTGCTATTCAAGCCAATTTGAATTTTTCAAGTAGGATTTCCTGCTACATGCTACCATGTATTTCAAGATTTATTGAGGATGTTCCCATCATTCCTTGTTGCTGTCATCAGTAAAACCAAATTTTTCTTGGTAAAAATTTTCTGTCTATATTATAGTTCATACTGATTAAACATATGATGTAGAAAATTAAATGGGCAGTGAAAATATAGATGGCTCTTTTCTAGAATGAAATGTTTTCAAAAGGCATTATTCTATGCTGATTGAACTTAGTTACAAAGACAAAAAATTGCAAGTTTACTTGATTGGCGTCTCCTAATCTATGTTAATATAGACATTTTTTCATCATTACTTATGGGTTGCATCTATGAATAAAAGGTAGGATGCACAAAACAGCTCCTGTGAGATGATACACTCCTAGCTGAGTGAAGTTTTATTAAAGAATATTGTTATTTTCCAACTGCAGAGGCAAGCCTAAGCTGGGTTTCGTGGGCACAGGAATGCTATATACCACTGTCTAGATCCAGCCCACACACAGACTTTGGTTGGATTTCTGTACCAGGTGCCCAAAGCTCTGCTGTACCTTTTACAAAGTGAGTACCAGCTGCCTGTAAGTAGCACACAGGAGGAGAGGAGACACAGGAGTGGTGACAGTGCCCAGCTTGCAGAGGTGTTTGTGAGTGTGAGGAGAGCACATAGCTCTTTTTACGCTTCTCACCCCAAAGCACGAGGCAGAGCTGACTGTGCAACCACCATCCCTAGGGCTTGATTGTCCACTCCATTTCACATGTCATGGTTGTGCAGTGGAAATCAATGAAGTTATACAGCCAGAAAATTGGTGAAACAGAGACTGGCTCTCACCCCCTGAAGGGGTTTCAGTTCACTGGTGGGAGAAACAATCCTTGTACATACATTTGTCAATCTGGTCCCATTTATGTCAATTAAAAGTATTGCTTTTGTCTTCAAGGGAGTCTAGTCACATTTGTGTACTGTTCAGAACGTGTTCTAGAGACTTTTCAAGAAAAAGGCTTTTTTTTCAGGTAGAAGTTAAAACCTGTATGCACTAATAACGAATAGTATTTAAATAAAGTTAGCAATATTCTTTAAATTTGAAGATGCAAGGTATTCAAATGTTCTAATGCAAAACAGCAGGTTTCTGATCATTTTTTGAATGGCTAAAATTAGTCCTCTACATCTGACAGAAATAAAGACAAGATCTTTAATCTAGGGTTGATAATTTATACAAGGTAAAACTTTTAAGTTGTGTACAAATTTAGACATTCTCTTTTAGAAAAATTCATAAATTCACATGGAACAGATGATGCCACGCAGTGAACTGCAGTTTACCAGCAGGGTGTAGGCCCCAATGAAATGGTGGCTACTGACCCACAGTCTCACCAAACAATCACTGCTGTTGTCTGTTACATAAAGGACAGAATAATAAAAGGATACACTCTAGGCAAGATGGTAACATCCCCCTCCCCTTAAAAGCTGTTTTCAAGTTTTTCACACTGATGCCATCAAAAAGTTAATCAACTGTGGACTTTTTTTTATGAAAAATAATAAATGCCTATAACTTCAATAAAGTTGATTATTAACATTATTTTTTCCATCTTGACTTAAAATAGACTAGATCATATGGCATTGCCAGGCATGTAAACTCAACCTAGGAGCTCAGTTAACTGAGGAACACAGCATAGGAGCAATATTAAAAACACATAGTGTGATTCACCCTAAAACAAACAAAAAAGATGTTAAACATTTTGCAACAAAAATTAGAAAGAGAGGTGGATGGAGAATGAGATTAAGTTTTGTATTATGAAAGGGTATGAAAAATTATACAACAGGCAGAGCATACAAAGGAGAGAACCAAGAAAAAAAATGGAGTGTTTTCCATTATGTCATTATTTCAGGTTCTTCCTAAAAGAAGAATCAGTCCTGCCAGAATAAATACATGGTGGGTTTTTATTCAGGGAAAAAAACCTGTTACAGCTGTATCATAACTCTTTTAAGCATGGAAATATGCTAACCAGAATGTGTGCTAACTACACCAAAAGCCTTTTCCTGATTTCCAAAAATAACTATTTCACTAGCATGGAGAGTTTTAAATTAATCTAAGTACTACAGCATTCTCATTTTGAAGAGGAATCCTTCTATGTCAAAACATAAGACTCCATTCTACCTTTACGAAGTATTAATGCATAGGTTTTCTGTGTCTTAAACAAGATTTTAAAGTTATAAGACTACAGAGAACATTGTGTGGGTTTTTTATACTCACCTGTCATGGTTCAGGAATGCTATCCCTCAATTAATACTCCCACTAAAAAGAAAACCACAAGCCACTCCCCTCCCTGTAAGAGATACAAATGGCAGAAATTACAGGTTGAGATAAGAAGACTTTACTGGAAACAGGACTAAATAATCAGAAGATCATTTTTTAAAGGTGACTAAGATTAGGAAGGTTACTTCAATAAAAACTAAGTGTTCAGACCCCTGCCTGCCAAAGTTGTATCCCCTATTAGCCATACCCAGCCTGAAGCAAAGTTAGACTAAGATAAAAAGCTTGAGAAGTTAAAATCGTTTTGAATGGGAAGTGAATATCTTTTATTTTTAAATGTATATATATTTTGCAAGACCCCAGCATATTACAGAAATTGTCAGAAACAAACCTTTAACAGCTAATTAACCACAGAAGTTTATCCTTTTCAGGAGGACAGAGCATCTGCTGAACACAAGTAGCTTACAAAGACCATGATGAAAATAAAAATACCCCAGAGTGTAATATGTGGAGAGAAGCCACATCCACTTACCCAAATTAGTATGTATTACTGCTATTTTTTTTTTTTTTTTTGGTAGAACACTGCACATGTGTGACACACAGCAGCATACACTTGTTTGGGTACCAAATGCCTGGGACATCAGCAGCACCAGCTCAGTGCAGGTCTGAGCACCCAGTGAATTACTGTCTTCATCTAATGAAGCACAACCACTTTCACATCCTGTTTACAGACACATCACGGTGATGCATAGACCTTGCTAAAGGCAGAATTATATAGCAGCACTCTTTAAAGAAATGCAGATGAAAATATGTCTTATAACAAATTTTGCTGCTATTTCCTTGTGATTCTTCCACTAACTGATTCAACTAAACATGACAGAATTTTACTAAAAATATTAAATCTTTATATAAATCTTTGCGCATTTCTCTCTATTCAGCTTCATAAATGAAAGAAATATTTTGATTAATTTTAAGAAATAAGTTACATGAGACAGCTTCTGGTCTCTCTCACACAGGAAGGATTACAAACAAGTTGTGTCTGAGCTTGCACTGTAACCTTCCACCTTTGAGCACCACCCCAGGGACCTGTTCATCAATGTAACCACTGCCCTCCTCTGAGCACAAAGGGAGATCAGGGCTAGCGTGCCACAGGCAGCCTTTTCCTATGATCATTGAACTCAAAATGTTTTAGTCAGACATGAAAGAGGGAAGATGGATAAAAACCAGCCTGACCTCCTCAACATCCATAGAGAGACTAAGAAGCTGCAAACCGTTCAGTGCAAGGCAGGACTATGATATGGATGCTGTAATGGAACTGCACAGTTGGTGGCACAGTTTCAGCCTGATTTTTGATGCAAAAAAAAACCCCACTGTCTGGAAAAGAGAAAGCAGAGATGACCTGAGTTGGTGAAGTCATATTTCCCTTCACATTTTGCCAGGGCAAAGAGTACAATCTCTTTTCACTCCTGATACCATCCTATGAACTTA
The DNA here is from genome assembly GCF_009650955.1 of Corvus moneduloides. Taxonomy (NCBI): domain Eukaryota; kingdom Metazoa; phylum Chordata; class Aves; order Passeriformes; family Corvidae; genus Corvus; species Corvus moneduloides. The sequence goes on along the minus strand of NC_045476.1, from coordinate 103,766,714 downwards.
AAGGAGTAACAGATTGCATAGGATTCAGTGTCATTTTCAACAAGGCAAAAGGATTCAAATTTATCTTCACTGTAACTTAGCACAGTTTGGCTTGTTAGGAATCCTGAAAAAGTACCAGTGATCTGATGAAGTCCACTCTTCATGCTCGGAAAGGCATCCTTGTCAAAGCTGGGACTTATTCATGGGTGCATCAATTTCAGTTTATGGCAAGAGAATAGCTGTGCTAAAGTGAAAGAAAACCATCTTAAAACTAAACTTTCTGACACAACTCACAGAACTTCTAAAAACTTTTTCTAAGTACACTATGGAAAAAAAATTGAAACCTATGAAAAAGTTTAGAACATGGAGTATTGCCAACATGCCCAACACTTTATGCAGTGGGTTCCAGCTTTTAGTAAGGTATATGCATCCCAGCTTCCTTCCACCTTTATGGTGAGTAAAGCTGAGATTTTCACAGAACATCCCTTTTTTTTCCTTTCAAACAAAGCACTTCTATTCAAAACACTGATTAACACTCTCCTTTTAGACAATAAAAACCACTCTACCTGGAAGCAATTCAATGTTTTATCTCGTAGATCTATCAGACATCTCATTCTTCAAGCTTCTTTGCTCTAAGGCATTTCAGAAGAAGCACTTAGATAAAAGCTTACCCCAGCATAATGATGTTACCACAATAAATGGCAGGCAGGCAGCATCAGCATCTGCACCTGGGCACCAACACTGCAGCAAGCCCCGTGCTCCTTTGTAACGAGGCGCCTGGGTTGCAGAAGATGATTTCACCAACTGATGTTCTGAATGCTTACTTTTGAATGCTTGAAAATCCTACGGTGACACTTCCAAGAGTAGACATACTTTATTTATATGCTATTACGAGCATTTTTATATTCTTTTGCTCTCCGTGCATCCTTAAAATCAATTATCAATTGTACTACTCCAGGGACATGGCCTAGTGCTGTCTCAGTGGGAATTAGTGTTGATTGCCCCACTGTACATCACCTATGTTAGCTTTTCCTTAAAAGGTTCTCACTTAAATCCTGCTGTTTTATAGTTCAGCTTAAGTCCTACTGTTTTGTAATTCAGATATAGCACACTGAAGGGTTTGGGTTTACCCCAGGATATATTTTACAGAACTGCATTTAAAACCAACATTCACTTTTATTGAAATCATTCATGCCTTCAGTTTTCGTCTGCCTGAGCGGAAAAAAAACAACCTTTCTACAGTGATGAAATACACGATCTTTTTCTATGCAGAAAAAAAAGTAAATGTTCTTCCACAATAAAAAAAATTCTATTTAAATGCTCATTTGATTTTTTTTTCTCTATGTAAATGCAGAGTACATCCCTTTTCTGAGGTTCAATATACACAGGGCATATTTTGTAAAACTTAAGTCTTACCCAAACCATCCACACAGAGGTTAATGTTACTGAACAGCCCCACTGGGAGAGTGGAGGATTTGCTTTGTTCAACAGGCACCAGACACTGGTATCTCATTTCAAGTATGGCCTTCACTACAGAGAATTAGGAGCTGTGAAAAAAATCAGTGGGTTATTATCACATTTCATCCTGTGTTCTTCTCACCATTTCACCCAATCCTTTTGAGATCCAAGACATTTTGATCCACAGCCGTCTGCAAATCAGCTGGACATTTACCAAGGTCTGTATGAGAAAGGTGCTGTGGCTGTGCCTCTGCTGATCCACCCAGGCACAGCTGGGCCACAGAGCTGAGCTACAGCTGGCCCTGGGAACCCCACACTGTATTGCTCTGTGCTTCTAGTGCTATCTAGTTCTCTGCCAAGAAAAAGCTATTTGAGGGAAATTTAAATGCCTTCTGCAATTTCTGGCATGGGGAAGGACTGTGAGGCATTGTTGCATCCATCTGCATTTTCAGGACTGAACAGTATGCTGTTTATTCCATGTCAAGCATCAGATTTCCCCATATGAAAGGCAGAAAATACCTGTGCAGCCACAGAGACCCTTTTAGATTGGGGAAAGTAAAACAAAGTCACAATAAGTACTCCGAGAGGAATTGTGCTGGGTCACATCTCTTAACAGTTGTCTACAATGAGCTGATCACAGAGTGGCTGCCAGTTTGCTGACAGCAGGAGAGTTACCATAGCAAAGTCTATAAAAATAAGGAAACAAAACAACAATTACAGTAACACTGATAAGTTCATTAGCCTCTTACCAATACATTAGGCCTACGGAACACTGAAGTACTTGATGAAGGCACTGTCACTGCCAGACAGATTTTCTATCTGAAGTAAAACATGAATTAATTCATGAGATGCAACGCAAATGGACATTACTTTTCCTAACTTGTAAAACTTGATCAAATCTATGACTGCATTTCAGCTCCTTCTAATTTCTGGGTGAGTGCTTCTCATATGTTTTAACATACTTTCCAAAACCTTATTTTCCAAACTCCTGAACTTCTACACCAAACATCAATACAGGGCCACTTACATTAAATTAAACTTTCTAGTTTCCAGTTAGTAGATCCTACTCTATGGATTCAAAATTAAACTTGGGATACATGTTTTAGTTTCCTGCCTAGGAAATTAGAAAGAAATCCTTGGACTTAAATACACAATATCCTACTACTTGAATATGAAGGAGCCGCTTTTTAACATCTGTACGCATCTAGATATCATATAGATGCAATCCATGTTTTGTGCATATGTGTGTGGGCATATACACACAGAATATATGTATGTGCAGTAAATGTCAGTTCAATGCACAACCTACTTATATACAGAAATATATTTTACTGCTCCTTTCCATTTATTAAGCCATATTCATGAAACTCCAGAGCCTAAAAAGAACTAGTCTGGACCTCATGCAGAGATGGCTGAGCCAAAATCCATTCAACCACTTCACCCCTCTGTCACTTCTCCCTTCATTGACATTCATTGATACATAAACAGGGAGGATGTATCCAAGCAAAGTGGCACATTACTAATTACACCATCTTCATTAATACTGCATTATGTGTCTCTGTGCTGTAGAGAATTGACAATGCAAAAAGATGTCAAGAGCTTATCAAAATGTGCATATAAATATTTGGTCCAATTTTTAACAGGAACACACTAGCAGTCTCTGCTTCAACAGCCCAAACTGGAAAAAGGGTCGTTTATCAGCTGCTAACCAGGAACAAAAGGCAAATAGCCTTAATTTCCTAAACACTCAGCACTATTTGCATCTTTCCTGTGCCTCTTAGATAATTAGGCACCAGTGCAGAATAAGACATCCTCACTGTGCTACAGAGCTATCTGTCTGTAAACAGAGCACTTCCATTTGTAAAAAAGTCTTAACAAAAAGACAGATAAGGAGAGGTCTTTATCAGTCACACAGAACTTTAGGAAAATCACTGCATAAGGGCCAGTCAGAAGGAAGATTTCGAGACAGGAAATACCAAAATAAATAGGAAGGCATCTTTTTGGCCAAGTGTAAGAATCTCACATTTGGTTTACTTGTAACTGTTTAAAAATATCTAAATAAACAACCAGCTTTAGTCAGAGTGACAATAGCGTGTGCCCACAACCAATGTGGATTTAAACGAAAACAACTGTGGATTGTTTTCACAAGGGCAAGAGATCAGGATTAAATAAAGAGGTATTGCAGCAACTTTGAGTGCTGCAGAGTCTGCAAAGGATCACCCATTTCAGCAAGTGCAAAATGGCAAGTTCTTTGCCCATGTACTGATTAATGCTTTTCACCTCTGAGCAAAGCTTTATGTTTTTGGCAACGAGTAACTGCAAGCAGGACAAATACAAGGAGAACATGCAGAATCTCTTTTGTTCTTTCCACCCTTTCTCTGCTTCTCTTGCAGACTAAGAATTTGGCGCTTGAGCACTGGCAGAACATATACTATTTTAAGTAACATGTACAACTGCGACCGGTCACAATGAACCAAATGAATAAATACACAAATAAGGACAGTATTCTTCATCCAAGTTTAACACTACAGCTGTCTCAAAACAGAATCAACTGCTCCCAGAACAGAGACAAAAGCATTCCCAGAGTCAGGAATGGATTTTTTTCTGCCCATAATTCGTGCATTTCTTCCACTTTGCCACTTCGTGAGAAGCCTCACTGAGCACTTCTCACACAGAACTAAGATCCCAGATGGTACCCTACTGTAATTTGGGTAATATTTTTGTCAGAAATACAGTCAGTAATAATTAGAAATTAATAACTCAAGGGACACATTGTCCTGAGAAACCTACCAAGCTATCTTTTAATCTTCTAATTAAAGTTCAAACACTTTCTGTCATGTAAAAATCTATGCGTTCTAAGAAATACGTCAGTCATTAGTGTATAATTTCATTCATTTACAGATAGCAGTATACTAATTAAAGTCAGCATGGAATTTATAGATGACCTAGTAGATTTTTTGCTTCTTCTTCATTTACTTATCTCTGATGGTTATCTTTTATGCTGCTAAGATGCAAATACAGATTCATGCAATTAAAATAAAGTTTCCTAAAACCTATTTATTTTTACTGAGTTTTCTTAGGATGAAATTAACTTTCTTCATAGCAGCCTGTGTAATCTGTTCTCAGCATTTGAAGGTGAAACAGTGTTTGTGTCACACCAACATTTTGCCTACAGCTGAACAGCTCTTGCCAAGGCAAACACCAAGACTTTCTCTCCAACCTCACACACAGAGGCTAGCAGTTTAGGGGTGGGCAAAAGGCTAGAAGAGGACTCAGCTGGGACAGCTGCCTCCACTGACTGAACAGACATTCTATTCCATACAATACCATGCTTAAGAGTGAAATCTCAGGGAAATGGATAGGATGAGGGGATGTTCATGATGGCATTTGTCTTCTCAAGAAATCATTACACGTATTTGATAGGAGAGGGAGAGAGGGTTAGGGCAGGAGTTTTGCTGCTGGCTGGGGTCAGCCCACCACATCACTCCTTCTGAATATTTTGTGTAGCTATTATCTATCTTGCCTCCTGTGCATTTCACTCACTGCATTCAAATCGCCACTTAAGTGATCCAGCAAGAGCAATTCACTTCATAACTTCCTCAGTGAAAATAGGCCACCTCTTCTTTCAAGTTGACCTTGGTAACAAAGCAAAGTCATCAAAATCTCAAAACTAAGCAAATAATCTGGAACAAGGAATATATTTAATTTGATATATAGAGTCATAGAATATTCTGTGTTGGAAGGGTGATCCACAAGGATCATCAATGTTCAACTCCTGGCCCTGCACAGGACAGCCCCAAAAATCACACCATGTGCCTGTGAGCATTGTCCAAACCCTTCCTGACCTCTGTTGGGCTGGGTGCTGTGATCACTTCTCTGAGGAGCCTTTTCCAGCATCCGATCACCCTGTGGGTAAAAAAAAAATTTTCCCAAGATCCAATCTAAACCTCCCCAGATACAGCTTTATGCGACTCCCTCAGGTCCTATCTCTGATCACTACAGAGAAGAGATCAGTCTTGCCCCTCTGCTTCCACCTGTGAGGAAGCTGGAGACCACTTTTATCTATATATAGACAAAATGTTTTCCAAATATTGGGCTTTGAGGACTTTTATTTTTAAACAAGTATTACATGAGAAAAATCATGTGTTTCTATTGAGGATACCGATATCACCTTGCAAACTGATCAAATTCTCCTGCTGATCACCAATTGATCAATATTTACTAGAAGAGTATGAAGAACTACTGAACAACTTCAGTAGTACAATTTCAAGGACTACTGAAGAAGACATAGACAAGGCTTTCACAGTAAAACTGTTTAATATTCCAGAAATACCCATGCAGTGATAATTGTGTTTAAATATTTACATAAGTGAGGCCCCTGCTCCATCAGAGCACACTACATTTGGAAACAAATCTTATCACATGATAATAGTCTGCTTCTGCCCTACATCCCTCTGGCACAGGAACAACACCTTTCTGTATTGATAAGGCACCCAGGTAACTAGGTAAGATCTTGAATCCCAGTGCCCAGTCTTGCAATTTTGATAGGCAGACTGTAAGGAGGGAGCAACCAATTTTCATCTGTACACAAGCAAAGAGACTGAAGAGAGCAGAATGTTCATAACTAAGCAGAATGTGCCATTAGTTGAAGGCAAATCTTCAAATGCTTTGAAATCCCAAGCCTTCCCCCTTAAGAACTGCAAGTAATCCATTTTCTTCCAGTTCCACACCAAACCGAACACCAGTGTAAAATCAATGCCTGTGTTTCAATAGCCAGAGTTACAAATACTCACAGAAAGAAGTGGTATTATTATAAAGTCCTTGTGCAAAGCAAATAAGTGGGTCTGAAACTATTTAAACACCAAACAAGCAACTATTATGGAGGAAAATGGACAACACAAGGAATGTTTCTTTGAAAAGTGAGGTACTGGAAAAGGAGTAGTGCAAAACAAATGGTTTGATCAGCCTTTGCCATTGTGGCTCAGTTTCTCTTCTCTAACTTCAGGTCTCAAAGCCTAAACAAATAATAACAAAACCTATTTGATGGGTTCCCATCTGAGAAAGACTGTACGAGAGCTACAGAAATACTTGTGAAGAGATTGCCGGTTATTGCCCTCTATCACTATGTAGCAAGCCACACTAAATTCAATGCATGTGAACAATAGAGGGGATTCAATTTCCATGCAAAAAAACCCAATTCATTATGCTGACTGCAAACTGTATGGGATGGAAGGGAGCAAGAATCAATGAAAAGTGGGGTTATTTGACTATATGCACAGACTTAACTGCTGACATAAACATGTACTCTTCAAAGTCAGGTGTACAAAAGGTTTCCGTGAATCTTTTGAATCCTTTCTTTCAGTGACTAATAACAGTAAAAGCATCACTGTCTGGCTACATATAGATTATAAAGGAGCAACTACAAACACTAACATTTCAAGAGCAAAGAAAAGCTTTCCAGTGTTTCTTTACTAGCAAAGAACACAGGAAAATAAAATTTCAAAGATCTTCACGTAACCGAACTCTATTATGTTTGATGGCAATAGCTTCCACCTTTACCATATTTTCAACTCTTCCCAGAAGCAAGGAGGGCAGTGGTGGCCTAATGCCTTAAATACAGAACAGAGACAAGTAACAGACACTTGTCTTCTGCATCCATTTATTGCTGCAGTAATGTAATAGATGACACCACAGAAACCATAAAGTTGCGAGATCTCCTCCAGGAAAAACTGCATAACACCATAGGAAAACTCATTCACAGCATATCATTTACATCACTGTTATTCTTAGAGCCCCCAAATACCACTAATTCAGGCATGTACAGAAGTGCATAACTGGACTCTGATTCACCTGGTGAACAGTGGAAAGGGGGTTGTAACACCTATATGGTCTTTTCCCAGTGAAAAGTATTCTTAATTCTTTAAAAAAATCCAAAAAATCCTAAAAATCCAGCATATCTACTCCTGCCTAGACAGGGAAAAGATTTTCAAACTGAAATGTCTGCAGTCTAAATAGCACTTCTCATCTTCCATCCTAGTCTTACAATCGGCAGCATAGAGATGAAGACAGCAAACCAGGAGAGTGTAGACAAAAATCCCAAATTGTGCATTTATCAAATATCACCCCTACTCTTCCCTTGTCTTTCATGTGGAAAGTAGTTAAAAGCCCACACTAATAAAATTATAAGCATTTGCTTGGAAGTATGAAGTGAAGGGGGTAAATATGGCTTCCCTTTTTTTCCTAATGTCTGCCTCCCAAAAGGAACAAGGACTCCTTACTAAGTAGCAGACATTATTTTGCAAGCAGAGGCGAAGAAAGATACTGACAAGGTTACCTTTGAGGCTGGTGGCTTTTGGAAGAGCAAAACCATTACTTGACCAGAAAACTCAGTGCCTCATCCACATTTCCAAATGTTTTGTATCTAATAGTGAAAAAGGTTCCCTCCCATTAAAATCTGAATAAAATCCAATTAAGCAAACCAGCCAAGGAAGTGTTTTCAGATTGGCTTCAACTCAACAGAAACACATCAAAAGTGGAGACATGCAGAATAGGCATATATTGAGAAATTTCCAGCAATAATGCCCCAATGTTTTTGGGATGTTCCTAGACAAGCAACTGACAAGAACTGACAAATACCTTGTTCAAACCAACAGAATTGCTAGACTAAGCTAGATCTGGCCTAAACTCTGACTACACCCCTGCTTCTTAGGGTCCTTCAGTCTAATCCTTTGCACCCTTTAGCTTTGTTGGCTCAGATTTGCTAGCAGTTTGCTGCTTTGTTCTGGTTTTAAAAGACTCTGAAGCTGGAACAAGCACTAATTAGAACATTTCCAGTGAAAGAGGTTAAAGTTTTCACCTAGAAGATATCCAAGACATCGTGGAATTAGTTTCTAGCCAAAGCAGCTGAAATTAAAATCTTGGCCTTTTAAAATTGAAAATGGGCAACTTCTGTGCTATTTTGTTGTGCAGTATCATCAAAACACTCCAGTCTTGTTCTAATGTGGAAAAAAATTACAAAACCTGTAATCCCAAAAACTGATGAGAACCAGAACTGTTCTCTCTGTTCATTTTTTGTAAAATACTCAAGATACTCAATACCCCATAGTGTATGAAATTAAACTGCTTTGTTATTATAATTTTGAGGGGGAAAAAAAATTAAGGAACCTAGTAAATCATTACTTAGCCACTTGTTTTTCACTGCAAGTACAGAAATTGACAGTTACTTTCAACAGCTCTAAAATTCTAAATCATTAGATGACATTTTGAAGTAGAATCTCCAGGCCTACATTGCTTGATCTCATCCAAAAGCATGGCACCAGCACGTTGTGAGGATGTAGCAGAGATGGGCTCACGCTAGCACACATATGTTCTTATGCCAGGGACATCACCAGACTCGTGTGCTGTAACAAAATAAGAATGAAAGGAAGTATTAACTTAGGACTTTCCTTTGTTTCTTCCTGCTTTACCAAGATATGTTCCTCTATAATTTGCATAAAACTAATTAGGGACTTTCTGAAGTAAAAGATCTTTTTGAATCAGGTCTTACGGCCTTTGCCATATATCCATTTCTACAGACTCTAAGCCAGGCTCCATATTAGCTCAGTCACCACTTAAACATAATTACCTAACAATCTGGAAAAGCACCAACTATATGCAATAAAAGCACAAGCATAAGAAATATTATTACTTCTAAACATGAATCAAATACCAGTGATAATTCCCCATAGTGCTGAAAGAGTATGTGTAAGGAAAGAATTATGTATTCTTTAAAAATTACTGTCCTCATTTATTAAATCCTCCAGATGTATTTCATAGACCTTGTCTGTCCCTAATCATCTTCTTTTATGTTCCTTAATGTAACATTGCCAGACAGTCAAAGTTTCCAGTGGGGACACTCATGTGCTTTTGTACCTAGTATAAAAAACCACATGCCCATCAGAGATTCACAAATCCCATGGAGGTGCTTACATCTGAAAACCAAACTCAAGAGTCTGGAGATCAAAACAAGTAATGAGCACATATGACAGCGTCTTTGCCACATTAAGTGATTTTATCACATTCTTTGATTTAAAAAGAACAGTGAAATCTGACATTGCAGGTATTTTGCAGCACATCACTGATGCCTTTTTCTGGTCTTAAAATCAAGAATCAAACACGGTTAGAAGGGAAAAAGGGATTTTACCTTGGTATTTATTTTAAGGATCCTTAGGTGCACCACGTCCAGGTTGAATGCACCCCAATACACACTGCAATGCACACCCACAATAGATCAGGTATATCATTATAGGTCTTACTAATTAGCACATCTATCAAAGATTCCCCAATGAGAGGCTCAAGTGAGCCCCCCTCCCCAAGGAACCTTCCCCTGGATGGTTCTATCTTAGTTTACAAAATGTGTTCTGGAGAGGACCTTGGGGTCTGGGGCACACTGATCCCTAACTACGAAGCTTCTAAGATGTTTAGTCTCCTAGCCTGACAAACAAGTCTAAGAATATAAGCTAAAAAACACTAAGAATACAAAAGTTATAAAAAGGTATATAAAAGGGTTATAAAAGAAAAGGCAAAAAATCATCATGGCATCATCACCTGCAGAAAATGGCTTACAAAGCTGCATTTAGAATAACACCCCAGATTTTGCAACTTTTTTGAATTTATGCTGCATCTGTAAATTCTTTATAATCTATACATACAGCTAGTACCATAGACATGGGTAGGAATGCATCAGAATATACCATGACTTGCAATAAAAATGCCAAAGACACAGCTTCAATTTGACACAGGAAAAAGAAAAAAAAAATCAATAGCACTGCCAATGCCTTGGCCCAGCAGGGGTGCAAAGAAATTTTTAATTGGGATCCCCAGATGCTCTCAAGCAGCTGCCCAGGCTGTACATTACAACACAAACTACAGCTCCCCCATGGTCTCTGCCAGACTTGGCAAGTAGAACAGGAAAGGAGAAAGGATTTTCCCTCCTGATCTCCATATCAGGTACAACAGGTTAACACACCAATACACCCAATCATCCCCCCAGACAAACCCATCTCTATTAATAGCCAAGTTTGAAGCTTCACAAAAAGATTAACAATGTCATCCTGACCATCACTATGGCTGAAGGGGGACACCCTCGGTCTGGCTGGATACAGGTGATAGAACTCTTACACTTTTATTCCATTACTGACTTGTGATATGAGGAACACACAGACTATCAGAGCTGAGGTGAGGATTTCACTGTTTTTCACCTCATTTTCCCCTCAAACCCTCACCTTCTCAGAACATTGTAACTGCTGACAAGACTTTGTTCTGCAGTTTAAACTACACATACATAGTTCATTAAATATTGTATATTCTCAGACTTGTTTATTCTCCTGTTTGTACTTACAGATTTCAGTTCTTCTCCACTATTATGGTCTTCTCACAACTAAGTTATTGGTATGAAGTATTTTAAACTCATCTGTGTAAAACAGCCATGGACAAAGCCAACTGCATTGCCTTAAATCATTCTGTGATTCTGTAAAGGTTTGATAGTTTTATGTAATCACAAATGAATTTTCTGCGAAATAAAATATGAAAAGCGTCCACTATGAGTAATGCTGGGAAAATTAATCTCACTCCACTGAAAATAACATATTCAAAAGTTAAAAATAAAGTCTTTCAAGAAAAATAATCTAACTGGGGGTACAACTTCCCCCTCTCTTTTGTATCCATGAAGTTTAAATTTTCTCTGTAGGTTTAAATCTCTTCCCACTCGTCTTTTCTTTTTCAGCCAGAAAACCAACAGCACTGAGGTCCCAGTGATGAGGAATGACTCACCAGCAGGTGCTGAGTCACAATCACACCAAATACACTCTTACATCTTGATGGAGTATCAAATTCAATAGCTTTGCTTAGTCACTTGAGCTTGCCCTAATTCCTATGATTCACTCAATTTCAAAACTTTGATTTCTGATTTCTTGTTTTTGCTCACAATATAAATTGAGTTGTATAACCCTTATACAACTCTTAAAGCAGAATTGTTGCAAGCCATCACCAATCTTTAGTCAGATCCCGGGCTTCAGACACAAGGTGTGTCACTTATCAAATCCAAGCGGCCAATACGCCACAGTGCACTTTGGATTAATTTGGAAGTGCTGATCTCCCACTCCTTGCACACCTACAGAGAATTCCAGCTGACATCGGAAGATACATGCATTAGGATTTCATCCTGCCCTGACTCATGCCAGCAACAACCTACCATCAGCTAAAAGTGTGACCTTTCTCTGGGAGGGCTCCTCAGCCTGACAAGGTAAGACACAAGAAGCGAGTGCTCAGCAGTTTATGCAGAGGGTGAGGTATTTGACCATGATTAAACAAGCCAGTGTTGGAGTGACAGATTTCCAATTCCTTAGTCATTTCAGTTTGTTACCTTTTGTCCTGTCTGAAAGTAGATAAAGTAAAAGTACTTTACCCAACTGTTTATCCGTTCATCCAACAACTTTTATAGGGAAGAAGCTTAGTTTGGCCTGAATTCAACTAAGGTAATAAATGTATTTCTCTCTGTAGAAATTGACAGCGATGTTTTATCTAATTGCTCCTAGCATTTCAGCCATAATCCAGAGAACTTCTCTAAAAGGTTTCAGGCTAGCATGGGGGGATGAAGGAAACTCATCATGGAGAGAGGGAAAGGCAGACACAGTGAATAGGCTTCTGATGATTACCACATTGCAGTACCTACAGGAGGCAATTATCACTACACTGTTATTTATTCTTCTGTCTTCAGGCACAGTTTTTGTACTTCCTCACTGTCCACTTCTGCAGCAGCTGCATTTAAAATTGTTGTGCTGAATTAGTGGTTAATAAGCCTATTAATGCTGAAGGTACTCAGCCAGTTATGTACATTTGGAAAAGTTCCCCTAATGAAAAGATACTGTGAGAAAGGCAGGGGTCATCTCTGGGGATGTCTGGGAATAAAACAGACCACACAAAATCCCATAGAGTTCACAGAAATCCTACAATAAAGGTTATATATCTTTACCCTTGCAGAAGGAACTACAGCTTTGAAGCTTCTTTGGCCAGCTATTCTAACTTTAACAATAGTCAATAATAGTATGAAGAAAAAAAAAAAAGCCAAGTGAAAAAATAAATATTAAACCTTTTGTCATAACAAATGAAGTATAGGTCATATGTTCTCCATAGGTTGCAGGTTCCCAAGTCCTCCTCCAGGCATTTACTATGATACTACATTTTTTGAAGAAGCTCACCTTAGTTACAAGCTCTTTTCTCTAAAATGTTGTCCTTCTCCATTATATATCCTAATGTAAGTAAATTGAAGCCATATCTCCATCAGTCTAAAGGACTCTGCAAGAAGTGCCTTTTCTACAGGTACCTGAGATTCACAAAACTATCCTGACACTATTGCTCTAGACATCCAAGATCTACCCCTAAAACAGGAAGCAAAGACAGCCATGAAAAAATTAATTCTACCTCTGCCTTCCTACCTTCACCTAGGCTGAATTACTGAATGTCTGTATCAGTGTGAGCATGAAGCAGAATGCTTCAAGAGAAGAAATAAGAGATCCACCCCAAACCAAATCATATCTTGGTGTCTTAACACTCACCTGGTTCTGATGCAGGCAAGGGATAAGCTTGAATCCAGATCTCATACTATGGTGGAAGGAATGCTGTGGTGGGTATAGTAAAAGCAACCTTGGCACTTGTATGTCCTTTTAAAATTCCACTTTACTCAAAAAGTTGAAAAAGCTTAGTTCAAACATAACTATCTTGAAGCATTATACAGAAAGGAGTCAATTTTTGACATGCTGATTTTGTTTCTGCTGAGAACAATACTTCACCAGGAAAATACCAAGCAACTTAATCAAAAACTACCACCTCCTTTGTGTAGAAATACAAAACACAACCCTGCTAAAAAGATATGTACTTGTATTTCTAATTATCAATGCCAGCAGCCAATACCTCCCTTCTTTTCAGAGCTTTGACATGATAAATGTTGGAGAGCTGCTGCTGCTATCAAAACTGACCAGCAGGACCACAACTGGAAAGAAAAAGAGGCAGAAGATCAGGACAAAAGTAGTAAATACTTACAGGTATGGCATGCTTTTATATGCCTTATTTATTCAAACTGTATAAAGACACCTTCTAAAATCCTCAAATCCTGTTTTTAACAGGGCTGTGTGCTCATGCAGCTCAGTCACCTTGGTACACAGTAAAAGCCAATACAGTTACTGAAGGCTGATTTCAGTAACTGTCTGGAAAGGGTCCAAAGCAGCTTCTGCAGTTTCTGCATCAAAGACAACACAGAAAAAGGAAGGCAGAATGTAGCTGCTCTTAAATCTGGTGTAAGACTTGGGCAGTTTTCTGCAACAACTTCATTATAGCATATTTTCTATGGGCAGGTGTCCTGGTTCTGGCCATGACAGGGTTAATTTTTTTCCAGTATCCAGGAGGGACATGGCCAGGATATGGAGATTATTCTGTACCACCTCACATCACTGCCTGGGCATAGGAAAAAGACTCTCTTCCAGGGAGAAGGGGCTCCTTCTGTGGCACAGGGAGCTGTCCAGTATTGTCTATTATTGGTTGTGTTTTCCATGTGAGTTGATTCTTTTCTTGCACCCTCTGTCATTACTATTGTTGCTGTTACCATTTATTTTCTTATATCATTGCTGTTTCCAGTAAGCTGTTCTTATCTCAGCCAATGATCTTTGCCTTTGGGCTTCCAATTCTTCTCTCCATCCCAAAGCAGGGAAGGGGAGGGGAAAAGTGGGGGGAAAGAGCAGCAGTGTGGTTTTGGTGGGAGCACTAAATTGGGGAATACCATTCCTAAACCATGACAGGAGTGTCAGGCAACTACACCCCACCTTCTACTTAACAGGGCTCCACACTGAGGTTAGCGAAGAACTACCACATTTCTATTCTTGCATTAAACAGTGCAATGTTTGCTTAAGTACCAGTTTTTCTAATCAGTGGAAGAGTTTTACTTCAGAATTGTGGGGCTTTGTATTTGGTAGTTTAAATATAGTTATCCATTCAGCTACCAAAATATTTTATTCTACCACTGGACCCATCAAAACAAAGGAAAAAAAAACAACAAACAACCCACCCCAACCAACACTGGTAATCTATGCAGCAGCCAAGTGTACCATGATATTAGTTTATACATGGAAATGAGGATCATCTTATTCAGAATGCAAATCTCTTCAATCCTTAAGTGCTCCATCAGGAGTCTTGGACTGCACCTCTCTGCACACAATTTAAGCTGCTTTCTGCAGGATGCCAAATATATTCACAGAGACAGAGCATTACTAAAACAAATATCAAGGCACAAACAAAACCAGACTTTAACCAATGATTGAACAGAGCCAGTTCAGTCTCTTCAGTGATAGAAATGCTCTTGATGTCTTTTCAGATCTCGTTGGAAACTATTTAAACAATGGCCTTTTCATATCTTTGTTCACACAGATCTTTCTGTGAAATATTTACCCATGACCAAGTAGACTATATTGCTTATTCCTGATTGGTCAAGTGGTGCTTTTTGTGTTCACTGGATGTGCAATATTTGCAATGAGCTTGAGGTAAGGAAGTTTGTCAGCTCTAGAGAATAAAATCTGGAAAGATCAAGGTTCCCCAGTCCGTTAGCAGGGGGGAACGAAAATAAAAAAAAAAAAAAAAAATAAAAAAACCCCACCATAGCTTTTTAAGATTTTGGTCCTGGCTCCAGAGCAAACTCCTTCAGGAAGATGCCTAAGTGCACCCTCAGGTCCCTTTAGTGACCAGCAAGACTTTAGAACAGGTCTGAGAGACGTGACAAATCAAAATTCATTATGATGCTGCAGTCAGACCCCTTATCAGATGTGTCCATCTGAGGAGAAAAGCCACCTACATGGTTACAAAAATAAGGACTAAAATTTAGTTCATTCCCTTAAAAACTGCCAGAATTACAGCACTCATCATTATTCCGGAGGGCTCTTTGTACTGCAGTTATTTAAAAAAGCAAACAAAACTGTTACAGACAAACAAACACTAACCAAAACAAACACCAAAAGTAAAACCCAGAAAACCGTGAATCAAAGAAAATAGCTTAAGAGGTAATTTGCATTCTGAATGAAAGCACAAGTTTAAATGCTGTAAAAATGAATCAACTTCTTTCTATATGACCCCTTAATGAGTTACCAAGTTTTGTCTTTTTGTCATCAAACAATTCCTTTTCGGGATTTCATGGGGCATGTGGAAGAAGACTTTTCTCAAGCAGAGACAGAATGATGTCTAACCATGTCAGCTGATTGGCAGAATTCTGACAGATGTCACATACATTTTAGCAGGTAGGAGATAGGGGGGAAACAAAAGTCAGGATGTTCTTGTTCAAGTAATTACTAAGAACATTGCAGCCAAAACTAACATTTTTTTTACCTGCCACAATTTATCACCTCCTCCCTCAAGTTTCCTGTCAAGAGAGACTCTGCTGCACACTTTGAAAATTTGCAGTTGGGTTTATTTTACTTACATGGGAAGTAAATGCCCCACTTAAAGGGATATCACAGAAAAATAGACAAGACTTCTCTACTCCCTTATTCTTGAAGTTGTATCTTGACTGTGTCCTATGTCCTTTCTCTTGGCCTGTTGATATGAGGCACAGAAGAGTAATCTGTGAAGTAAGTAAGCATTACTGCAAAATTGAAGTCTTCTCGAAATAGTCATTGTAACTTCATTGCTGGTTAGACAAGTGTTTTATCAATTACAAGTCCACAGCTTCTTTTCTCCCCCACCTTTTCCAAATAATAATGAATACTAGCTAATTATAAATTGTTACGTCTTGCACAGAAACAAAGATAAAAAAATCTTAAATAAAAAGTTGTAAAGATTAATGTTGCAAAGACTAATTAAAGTTGTTACAGCTTAATGTGCTGTAAGCACAAACTACCCAAGGTGAGTATTTTCTTCATGATTTTATTCTGCAAGTATAAGATCACATATAACTTTCATCACATTTGCTAATGCATGCTCACCTTTCCCAACAAAAGTATTTTTGAGATCAGCATTTACTACAAAAACTCAAACATTACTTCATCTTCCAACATGGAGTCCATTGTTTCACCTTCCAATAATATTAAAACAACATCCTGCCATCCTATAAAATATACCTATTATAAAATAAGGCAATATTGATCTTATTTTCTGCAGCAATGGTAAAATCTTACTTCTTTGATTTTGTGCTTGTTCCCTTTTATGCTCCAGATAACTCATTAAAACTTAACATGTTCTGTTCTCAGTATAAACCTAATAGTTCAACTTTTCTTATTTTCCTACTTTCACCGTAGGTTAAAATATTACGCAGTTAAACTCCTAAATACACTCTAGGCACCACCTAACTCACTTTTACAACAGTGCCAATGAATCCAAGTGCAACCACACTACAGATTCAGAATCCTTCCAAGCCAGCACATAAGAAGGGTGTTTTTCCACAAACAATTCTAGACAAGAGGCAAAGGATTCCAAAATTTGGATCTTCACCATCATGAAATAACTTTTTTCCAGCATCAACTTAAAGGTCCTTAAATAACACCTAGAGAGCACTCCAGATTAATTTTTTTTTTTTTCAATAATTAAAATTGTCTGCTGAGGGGGAAAGAGAGAAAATCCAGGTACTCCAGGACTAAAAAAACCTAAACAAATAGAAAAAGCAAACAAAAAAAAACCAACGACCAGCAAAAGTGAGTATCTTTTGTAATGGAAAAAGTCCCAGACAGATTGAAGCAGTACTCAAATACTTTTCGCAGTACTGAACACTCAACAAAAAACAAACAAATACAACCACAAGAAACCAAACCCACAGGGGAAAAAGAAAAATAAATAGCAACTCACTATTTTACATTCCTTCTAAAATTTTGATGTTATAGAGGCATAACACAGGCTTCATATTTCTGGCCCAACTGGAAACAAGAAATACAAGAAGGAATTTTGAATTAGGTAGTTTGCATGTAACCCCCAACACAGTTTAGTACATCTTAAAGAATAAGGTATTTATGTAAATATTGAAAATAAATCTGACAAAAAATGTTTATGGGCTAACTGCAGTTCTTCTATCATCCTAGAAGGATCCATTGCTGTTTATGTCACCACATTACTGCTCACAACACAAAAGAGCAGCAACTTTTCCAGTCATCACCTAAAGCTGTGGTGGATACATTTTGTAAGTAAGCAGGACAAAATCTCATGTACAGCCAAGTATAGCACCCTGAAAGAAGAGGACAAATAATGACAATTCTGATGACAAGGAAACATCACTGGCAGGAAGAAATGTGCAATCATGTTACTTTCCAGCTGGTCTCTTCAGACCATGATGCTCCTGGATTTTCTCTTGTGTACAAGGTGACATTGACTTGTCTGATCTAATTGCTCAACTTAAGTAAAAAAGCTGATGGAGTATTTCAGCTTTTCTGTTATCCAGCTTGTTACTGAAGCATTTCAATATGCCTCTATAACTGTATGTTATTTGTGCTATTCCTGTTTATTGTTTACCCCCCAGATGTAACTGTTACTCTGATAAAACTGTTCTGTAACTACAATAAATGGACCAGTTACAAAAACTCCTACCTTACAGTAGTCAGACTGGGGCAAAACACAGCATCTTACACAGATGTTGCTGTAAACACACCAGTAAAGCATGTAAAGAATCCATAAAACCACAGAATCATTACAGTTGGAAAAGACCTTTAGGTTCATCAAGTCCAACTGCTAGCCCAGCACTACCAAGTCCACCACTAAACTATGTCCCCAAGGACCATATCCAGATATTATTTAAATACTTCCAGGGAAAGTGATTTTACCACTTCCAATGCTTGATAAATATCCAATCCAAAACTACCCTGGAATAACTATATATTTGAGACCTCTTTATCTAAAGATATCTTTATAACATAACTTTCACCTTCAACTTTCACACTGGATTTTTACTTTTCTTCAGCACATCATCCATCAGTCAGTTATAGCAGGTAGCAAAAGTCTTTCATCTTATATGGACAAGGTAAGGCAGCAGCAGTCAGTAAATTTTGGGCAGAAGAAACTGATGTCAAAAACAAGCTTTCATTTTTTTCAAAGGAAAAACCTATGAACTACATTGTGTAAACAAAAACTAACAGAGTTTTCTCATGCCCACAACAGAAACAAAGTGCTGGAAAAGTTTCCAGAGACCATTTAGTCTGTCCTAAAGATGGATTATTTACATCTAGAGCAGTATGTAGAAAATGGCTAGTTCAACCCATTTACAGAAAGTAATTATTTCATGTAATTCAGTATATAATTATATGGTATGAATGATACTGAGAGGAAGGCAGGAAAGCCCAAGCAGAAATGGGGGCTTCAGAGGTAGACTATCAGGTGATATTTTAACTCTGGGACAAGGTGAATGTTTGTATGTCTGGAGGCTGAAGAGCTGATAGAGGTGACAGGTATTTTCCATTCAAAAACAGCCCCAATTTTTTTTTCTCCTCCAGTGCTGCTCCTCTGTTCTCTAACTTACATGTTGAAAAGACAGAACTTGCCTTTCTGAGGTGACTAAGAGATGCGGTTTGATACTTCTGGCACTCCAGCCCCCTCTTAAGTTTTATCTGGAGTGGGAGGAGCAGCTTGGGATGGTGATAAGAAAGACAAGCAGGAGTAGCAAATTAAGTATAGAAAACTAAATCTTCTGCTAAAATACCGAAGTCTATGCACAAAACTTTGTTCAAGGAAAAACAGAAAATCTACTTACTCTAGAAGGGCTCCAAATTCTTGTTTTTATTTTTCATTTACGCGAAACAACCATAGAAGGCAATATTATTTGAAACTACACCGATCTGAAAGCTACAACTTTCACTTCATGAAGCTTGTAGAGAAAGAGGCAGAAAGAAAGAGACAGAAGGAAATGGATTTTCCCTTGTCACAAGATTTTCTCTCATTTTCACCATCCCAGTCAAAAGCTCTACAGCCAGCCAAGCCACCTGGATTTAGATCAGCTCTAACACTGCTACATGCAACAATGCAAGAGACTTGGCTTGTCACAAGAGCATAGAGATGCACATTAGGACACTGTAGCTTTCCTCACTAGCACATAGATATCATTGCAACAAAAACAGAAAGTGGGACTGGCTTTGGAGAAGAATCAAACCAGTGGAAATATTCCCACATAGACAGGGCTGCAGATGAACTTTTGTTAGCACCACCAAAGGGGCACTCTCACAGCTGCTAAAGAAAATGGATCTCTCCTCATTTCGCGCCGCAGAAGAAGCAGCTGTTGAAAGTCAGCCTATGCCAGTCCAACCCATCTGCTCAGCACTCCCTGCAGAAGCACACAGTGAAATACAGAGAGGAAAAGCAGGGGATCCACACAGGCCATCCTCTGCACAACAGAGGGTACGATAGAGACTTCTGTCTCTAGGGCACAAAGCAGGTCAGAAATCATTTTGGATCCTTTACTTATAACTATTGGCATACAGGTCATTATGTTCTTACAGCCATTTTGCTGTACACGCAACCCCAGACTAAAGGAAATTCTCAGCAAATAGCACTTATTGCATGAGGTCCAGACAGCATCTGAGCTCAGGAGAGAGCACAGGAAGAGAAAACAGGTTTTTCTGCCATCGTCTTCCCAAGATTATCTGTACCTCTCACCAGGATCAGCACGATCCTTCATCCATGCTAATTACTATTTGTGAAAATCCACACAGAGCTCTGGGTCCTGAGCAGCCTCTCCCCCAGCTCCTCCTTTAGGTTCTGCCACCATCCAGCATCTCTCCTGAGGTGTGTAGCAAACATCCATACGGAATGACCCCACTCTCAGGAGACTCTGAGGAGCCAGCTGGGTCCACAGGATGACAGTCCAACCTCCTCCCCAGAAAGCTGACATCGAGTACACTTCTCCAGTGAGACAAACCGAGATGGCTTTCCCTGGAGATGGTTCTGAAGACACCACCCCATGCGACACTGAATGACTTGTGTCACGCAAGGGGTCCAGAGGTTTAGTTTGCAGATGAATGCACTACTATAAAAGCATAATTAGGTCTCCCATATACACACAGAATCAACTCTTCCCACTGCCAAGTAGGGCAGTCCAATAGCTCCTAAACAGCAAACATGAGCTTCATGGAGCTGCCTTTCTTTTTCTCTAATGCCTCTCTCAGAAATGCCGGGATTTCTTCAAACTTTACTTCTAAAATGCATAAACTATTTTGTAAGTCAAAACCAATATATTTTTCCTCTCCCCACCCCCAATGAATTTAGCCTCTATCAGATAAAGAGGATTCTCTGAAAAGAGTCCTATCTTCCAGCTTGAGCAATTAATCATCTTAGTAACAGCAGACTAGAACAAGGCAAAGAACATGCTGCATAAAAGAAAATCCTATATTTTACCATTTCTCCCTTTGGAAAACAAAGAAAAATGCTGAAAAAACAGAACCCAAGCCAAACCAATGAACACTGAAACAATGCACCTTCAAAGGTTTTCCCAGCCAGCAAAATAGCAAAAGGTACTGAATGATTAATAAATGTACTCTGTGACCAGAAGGATGAACTGCTAAAGGCAAGTCACATTTTGTGCACCAATTTCTTAAAAAGCCATGTTAGGACATATTTTGGAGCCAATACACTTACAATAAAGATACAACTATTGCTTGAATTGATACAGAATACTAAATTATCAAGAACTCCAACCAGCAACTGAAAAAAACCTCCCACCCTTCAATATTCCTGTTGTACCAGGCAAGCTCACTGAAATAAGCTGTTTGCTACAAGGTTTTCAGAGAAGACCATTGTCAGTACTTAATAGCTGATATGGACCATTGAGTAGGCAAAGCATCTACATTCTGCAGAGTGAAAACTGCTTACCTGGGACAGATCTATTACGCTGTGCAGCTTCACTGATAGGAATAAAATTAAAGACATGACAGTACCACTGAGGATATTAGTTCATAAGGGAATGAGGCTAAAAGATTACTGTAGTAACTGATAGACTGTTAAGGCCTGGAAAGCCTATTATTTTCCCCATTCCTGATTTCTTAGCATTGTCATTCCAGTGCTAATTACCTAATTAAAGGAGCTGTGTGATATTAACAGCATATCTACTTCTTGTGGTGAGCTGAGAAGACCGAAGATTAAAAACACATGGTCTCTTGCCATCTTTGGAACAATGACAGAGCAACATTTGCAAAAGAAATAGCATGCTCTTTGTAAAAAAGTCCCTAAATTCTCCATGAACATCAAGTTCATAACCCGCTGACAAACAGAGCACCTGTGAATTCCCCCCAGCCTCAGAACACCAAGCAAATGGCACTTATAGTGAAAGACAAAGTGCAAGAAGAAGAGAAGAGGCAACACTTCACAGGGAAACAGGGAATTCCCCTGTAATTTCGGGTATCACATACCACGATTCACAGCATCAGCACACAAGTGCAAGTTTTTAGTTAGCAACTTGCAAACAACAGTTAGGAAAGTCTTGGGGAGTATACAGTGTTCTCTGTTGGCAGCAGGGGACCAGGAATCCTGGAAGCAAGATCACTTCACAGACGTAAAACAGCAGCAGAACTGTTTGGGGCACTGCTTGGACTTTAAACACAACATTCATTAACGGGAGATCTGTGTGAGACAATTCCATGCAGAGGAAGCATGAAAAGCTTTCTGGTTTGAACATGCCTCTAGGATGTTCATGTGACTGGGTCAAAAAGTGGGTTGACGCTTCTAAAGCAGTTAAATTTTCTAAAACAACAAAAAACCCCATGGATCAGTAGTTTTACAAGGACTTTATTCCTATCCACTCTGTGCCAAAATGATTAATATCAGCTTATTCCTCAAGCTTGGCCTAATTCACCATATTCTACTAGTGATACTGAGTGGCTTAATTTTTTGATGTTCAATTAGCAGTATCTTGAAAGAATTGATCTTTTTTTGAGTAGGCAAAGCAGTAATTGAGCATTTATAGAGAGCAAAGAGTGTAATACAGGTGCCCTGATGCATAAAATTGATGTATATAACTGCTATAATTGCTTTTGAAAATACTGGCCTTAGTGTTGAGAAAAATATGCAATCCATCAAGAGAGTTGAACACATCCTTTTAGCCAAACTTACAAAAATTCCTCTCACTTTACACTCTACCATTCCCTTCTGTTCCCAGAGTTCTCTTGCCTTGTCAACAGCCCTTCCAAAACATATAGTCAACACTACCCATAAAGTTATTCAAACAAACAAACAAAATCACAGTACTTGGACAGCTATTGATCCCATCTTTATAATTTTTAGATTGTGCTCAAGAACCGAGAAATGGTTTTCCTTTGATTGTTCCATGGCCAGTAGCATGATTCACAGGCTAAAGGACTGATGCAGGTCATCATAAAATATTCCCTTTAATTTCATAAATACTGTGAAGTTTTTCATTGTGTTATCACAAAAACACTAATTTGAATACATAACGACTTGAATAAATAGTCAATTAATGGCAGAGAACTGTACTTTCAGTTTTACACAGACTCAGAGGTATATATTCTGCCTTTACGTGTGTCAATTTAAAATTTGAAACCAAATCCTTCCAACAACTTCAGATTAATGACACTCTTTACCATGAGTAACAAGCTCAGATTCTGGAATACTGACAAAATTTTAGCTCTTCATAGTGCCCCCTAATATTTTTGAAATGTATTGCAGTAGCTGATCCTTCACACCAAATGTTCCCAAGCACAGCATCTAAAAGCTGCATTAAAAATCTGCAACTTATCCATTTAGCCATGCTGAAGAATGTTTTCAGAGCAATTTTTCACAGTACCCCAAGGAAAATAGCATTTTTCAGACAATATTCTAATTAACCAGAGACTGTTAGTCCTTAAAGTATGAGGACCTCCAGCTTAAAAGACAACCAAGTTGGAGCAGCACACTGATGTCTTAAAAGGTCCAGCTGCAGGTGACCTTAAAAAGCTCCAAAATATTTTGGGCCAAGGATGAAAGACTAGATGTGCCACAGTATTAATCTGCACTCTATAGGGTAGACAGGATTTAATCTAACAGCATATTCAACCATTGAGCTGAATAGCTGCAAATTTACTTCCAAATTCACTGTTTTGAGCATTATAGCAGTTATAGTTGGCTCTAAATTCTAGAGCTGAGATTATCAGGCTGTAACATTCACTGTCACAGAAGAAAATATTAAATCAAACCAAGCAGTTAATTTGCCTCGGGAGGCAAAGACCTTGCTAGAAGTCACAAACCCCAAAATTTCCTCATTCACGCCGAGGTCTCCGCAAGATAGTTTTTCTATCTGCGCCATCTACTGGCCGAATCCTATAACTATTCGCAATCGATTTCCCCCGACATACCAACTCTGATACTTCAGTGATTCTCCGTCATCAAAACAATCCTTGAAAGATCACAGACAACTTCTGTGAAGTTCATAAAAAAGCAATAAGAAAAGGAAATCTATTTTCAGGCTTAAATCAGCTCTGAGTATGCTTTCACCTCAACTGCAAAAGGGTACCTAAATGAAAGAAAACTGAAATCACTTAGTTCAGCTATTAATATACTAGTGCTTCCTAACGCTAGCCCCTGCCCTTATCCCCAACGAACAAACAAAGAAAAAAAAGGAAAAAAATAAAAAGAATAGTGCATGGTTAGTGGAAAATATTATCATTTTTATTTTGCTTTTTCATGCATTTAAAGCTTTTAAGTCATATTCATACCAAATCAGACAAAATAAAAACAAGCAAATAAGTCCTCTGCATACCATTGACTAATGACTTCATAGCAGAAACAGATCACTGGTAGACTTTCCCCAAACAAAACACTATCTATTTCCCACTACCTTGCTGATTAAAAAAAAAAAAAAAAAAAAAAAAAAGAGTTTCAACTTGATCTGTCTTAAAGCATATAGCAACAAGAACAGCAAAAACTATGCAGTTCATCTTCAGGAAGTCACTGAACACAGTAAGCTTCTTCTTTCACCTTTATCAGGTCATTTACACCCATATCTGTCCTTGGCTATCTTTTACTGGGCTCAAAGTCTTCCCTCACTCTTGCCTGTAGTGTGCCTGCCATTCTTCATTGGAAAAAAGAAACCAAAACTCTAGACCAGTTCTCTGCCTGCCTCTCTCTGACACATCACAAGATCTCATCACTTCTACTTGGAAGGGACATTAGTTCAAAAGGGATAGCTTCAGAAACATAAAGTGAAGCTTCTCAAAATAAAGAAACCCCCAGAGAATTTAAGATACATTATTAGAAAGCAATAATACATCTTGCACGTATCTAAGAGCTTGGTTTCTATTTTCAAGAGAGCAAAAAACATGGTTCAGCTGGACAGCAGCAACAGAACCATTACATTTTTTGATACTAGAAGAAATATAAGGATCTGTCAATTCAGTGAAACACAGAGTCATATTTAACACCTTTGGTAGCCTTCACTAACTCCTAACTAGAAGCACCCTTAGGCAGTATAAATTAACACAAAATGGCTCTGTCAAGTGCACAAAGACACTTTCCTGTATCTAAAATGAGGGACCTAGAAATACTTTTGAACTTACAGTAGAAATCCACACTGTAACTGTACAGGTCTGTAAGAGAACAAGGTCTGGAAGGGGTTCAATTCTCCCTCATCTTTGAGCCTCATTTTTCTTATAATGAGAAGCACAGAGAAGAAGTACCATATGCTCTGGCCCAGTCCTTGATCTAGAGTAGTCTGGGTCAGAACACAAGACAAGACATTGTGCAGTTGCACTGTAGCACAAGGATGTGCAGGGAGGAGAACAGAGTCACACCACCCAGAAAGATCACACAGCTGTTTGCTGGTGCACAGGAAATGCTGGATTATGAAGGTCAGCATGCTGCCTTGCTTCCTTGCTAGGTACCTAGAGAAAGCTTTGTGAATACTTTCCTCACTCTCCCACAAAGCATCCATACCAGCAGCTGATCACAGGGACCAGAACTTTGCTCATGTGAAAGGGACAAAACATAATGCTCATATGCAGATGCAAAGAGAAGCTAGTCCAGGCTGTCCACAAGAGCTCAAATTTTAAAAGGGTTGCATCTTCTTCTGTCGTTTTGGCCACTGATCCAAGCAAAACACAAAGTTAGATAAATTACTGGCCCTATTCAGGAAGGCAACATCCATATTCCTCAAGATCTACATTACAAATGCACTGTTTTTACCTCAGAACAAGGGACTAAATAGTCTTCCTACACACACCAATTGCCACTAAATTACCATGAGATCTACTCCAACCCACACAAAAATCTATTTGTATCCTCACTGCAGTTTTGGCAGTACATCAATTACTTTGACAACCCTCACAACTGTAAGAATATGTATAAACCTTGATCCAAAGATGAAATACTGCTTTCATTAGCTTAAAATAGCACTAGATAAGCAAACCTGCCAGCCATATTAGAACATTTTGCTGTTCTATTATGTTTTAGGGGAATCATCCCCTCTCTTTTATCTCTGTTTTTCTTGTAGTTTGCAGCAATACACCAGAGAATACGAAAAGCCCAAACCCTGCAGTGGCCTTCTGGTGTCAGCCATGATAACTACTCACTCTAAAAGGCTTTTATTCAAATTTAGCAGCTTGCAAACATTCCCTGTCCATTTGTCAGGTGAAGGTAAAGTGATGATCTCCTGTTCTGAACAGTTTTAAAAGGCAGATAATTGCAGACAGATAATCACAGGTAAAGCCTGTACCCTATCATCATTCCTGAAGAACACCCTGCTGACCTGTAAAGAGACAGGAATCAGCATCACAAAGATGCTGCCTTATGAATATAAAAAGCTCCGGGGGGGAGCAGGAAAGGAGGCAACTACATACCTCTCCATTTTGACTGTTAGAGAGTATTTCTGATGCTTCTCTAGTTTGAAATACTAATTGACTGAATGCATGTCCTTGCCCCTCCTTACCTGTGCAGCTCAGTAATTTGATCCCCTACAAAAAGTAATGCTGTCTTAAGGATTCTCAAAATAATACATGACAAACTACACATCCACTAGTTGACTCTAGGTGCCTCTAGAGTGCAGCTCAGTGTTTGACTTCACAGGTTCTACCCACTGCCACCTTTTTCAAACTTTCCAGAATTATCCCTACTAGAATCAAAGGGGCTGCTCTGCCATGGTAACAGCCCTGCAGCTCCTACTGTCCTGAAAAGGTTCCCCTTGCTGTAAGGAGCAGCAGACCTTCAGAGCACAGTGACACACAGCTCTTCCACTCTACAGATTTAGGAGCCATTATCTTAAAGGCTGAGGTATGAGTCTTTTGTGTTTTCATCTCTGCCTCTTCACCATCCTGTTGTCCAGGTCTTTCTTTCTGCCTGGGGTCTTCAACTGCCTTCCTGCCTCTCTAGCCTTTCATGTTGCCAAAGTTCTTCCGCCCTTCAAAGTAGGCCTGCCTAGAGGATATCATAGCTGGAAAGTGACAAAATCAGAGAGTCAGCCAGAAGTTGAGGATTACAGAAAGTGGAAATTTTCTGACATTTTCAAGCAATCTAATTTGGAAGGCTGGCAAATACACCAATGCAAAATAGCATTAAAAATAGTTCATCCACTTGCTTTTCAATGAATCGTGCAGGATTTTAGAAACAAACAAATTTTAAAAAGATTTTATACCTCTTTCTATTGATATAACATCTTGAATACTGTAAAAAAAGTTTATTGACACTGCAGTAAGACTGTTAAATACCATACAGCAAAAACTTTGCAGAAAGTAAATTATCAAAGATTATTTAAGAATAAAAGATAAATGGAATGAAAGAGGGAACAGCAGAAAAGAAGGAAAAAATATTTGTGGCAGTTCCTGTGATGCAGGAGTTATTATACAGCTAAAATAAAATAACATTTTCACAATGCAATTATGCCACAGAGTAGGAAAGATTTCACCAGAAATTCACAGGCTTTGCTTGCTAGGCTTGAGCAGGCAGAAAGAACTTTTATCTCCATGCACCTTGACACAATATTGCTACACAAGATAACACTTTCGAACTTTTTTAATTAGTTCCAAACGCAAGTCAGTACACATTTGGAAATTAGGAACAGGAGGAATTTACTTTTCCCTAAAGTCTTGAAAGAAGAAAACATAATTTTGTAAAGGTCGTCTCTATGTACAAGAGACATTAATATCTGCATGCTCTCACCTAACCTCTGGTCTCAGGAAGAAGATACTCAGTTTTCCTCCTCATAAAAACCAAGAAGTAAGAAAAGTTATAGAAAAGAAAAAAAAATAGTAGTTTAGCTAGACTTAAGTTACACTAAAACATTAGCGGTCACTCATTATTCTATACAGATGTTCAGATTATTACAGCACAATGAGCCTTTTGCCAGTGTCACTGTCATTATGGTTTTATTAGAACCCAACATCCATCCTGGATGTGTTGCTATTCCCAACAAGCATTCCTGTGTATTGGAAGGTGTCCCTACCCATGGCAGGGGAATTGGAACTAGATTATTTTTAAGGTCCTTTCCAATCCAAACCATTCTATGGTTCTATGAAGGATGAAAATAAACATTAACAGCTGCCTACTTCACTTGCCAGTCCATCAAAACTAGGCAAGGTTCCAACTGCTAAGAATTGCACAGATATATTGTAGAGCATATGAAAGTACTAAAGACAGCAGGACAGCTTTACTTTCGATATTTCCTGCACTGTAGGGTATACTTCACAATACAGAAGACTGTTCACAAAATAAAATCCTTTACTTTATAGTTTTTTGAGAGAGTACATAAGTTTTGAAACCTCCCTCTTTGTCTCTTTTTCCTCTCCCTACTAAAGTAAATCAACAGAAATTAACTTAAGGTTAAACTAATTGGGGGTTAGGGGTGGGGGTGTGGAATTCTACTAGATTGCCATTTGCATTATCTCTAACTTTCTTTGAATACATATGTATATACTTATATGTATGTATTTTCCCATTATAGGTGTAACAGTCCAATTTTTGTGAGCACTCCAGAGAAGACTCAATGTTTTTTAGCACCTACCACTCACAGAGATCCTAGCAACCAGCTAGAGTCAGCAATCTAATTTAACATTGTTCCTATCACATTCATGGCTGTCCATGCATGTCTACCATCCTCTTCAGTTATGTAAACACACTAGCAGAAAAGCACCTTCCACTGGGAATATTATAGTAACAGTTCCTTCAATTCTCAGTTTGTACAGAGATTTCAAACAGCCACAGCTGATCTATGTTTTCAGTGATAACCAGTGAAAAGCCTTGAGCTCAAAAATCTCCAAAGAAAAAAAATCTCCTGTGCCCTGTTAAGTGATTTTACAGCAGAAACAGAATGACTTTCATGAAGTGCAAGCTTTGCCACTTCTAACATGTAGTCTTATGTCCTCATCCTCCTCCCATCCCTAAGCCTGCTTGCTCTTTGCCATCTTAACATGTTTTAAATCCAGAGGAATAAAGTAGAAACTCACTTGAGTTATGATCCACAAATGTTGTCATACAAGTGATCCATATCCAGCCTACAAAACCAGACTGGATCAGCAGTTAACAGTAATTTTAAGACTCTCAAAAATTCACATTACAGACTGAGAAGCTTATTTAGCACAGTGGTTTTCCTTTGAGATTGAAGCAGTCTGTCTGCAGAAAGTAACTGTCCTGTCAGGGTACCTCAGCAGCTTAAAATACCCTGAATCTATGTCAGTTCATGGAAACTAAAAAATAAAAAAAAATTCGGAGAACTTTCTATTGCTTATGCTCCACTAGTCAAGCCTTAAGCCTTTGTAAAACCAGTCTACAGCTTTATTTGCACTAAAGTAGTGCCACAACCAGATACAGCTCTGAGAGGAAGATGACCTACTAACCAGCATCCATCATGGATGACTGTACAAAGTGCTGCCATTAGCAGCCAGTGCAGTGCTCAGCGTGCTTTTGGAGTGTTCCCAGGACATTTCACGTCAGGGCCCAGTCGGAACTGCAGCAGTCCATTGCAGCAGCTCTGATTGCGCATTATGTTTTGGAGCAATACTATTTTCACGCAGATACCTTTTCCTATCATGCCAGAGAAAGGAAGAAGAATATAATGCAGAAATGGATGCACAAACTCTTCCACAGTAAGAAAGAGCAGATGGGGAGCACCTTTCCTGATAGCAGCTTTCCTGACAACAGTAAACCTGTTTGGGAAAGGCTCTCACGGTAAGCGCAATTTGGCCAATACACCACAAGTGGCTGTCCTCTCCCAGCTAATCCTGAGACGCATCAACCAACAAAAAATTTCCCAAGATTTAGGAAGATGAATGGTAGCAAAGCAAGCATAGGACATCTGGTAGTAATTAACCATGGTGAGCAATATCCTTTCCTCTTCACTCATTAAATCATTAATTCAGACATCTTTGCCCAAGGAAGAGAAGCAGAGTATAAGCAACATAAAAAGCTCTTTTTTGGTAAAAGTTGTTGTCATGGGTTAGCAAGCATAGTCCTGGAAGTGATTTTCTTGCAAAGAGGTGCTTACGGCTTCCTCTATGAGCTAACAGAACCTATCACCTGGCTAGTTTGAATATGGACAATTTTTTAAGCCACTTAGAATTTTGACCGCCTCTGTGGTCCACATTTAGGAATGGGCAAACCCCGGGAGGCTCTCTCTTGCTTCCGGCTGGAGGACTGGTAACTGGGCTGGGCCCTGCTGGGACCTGCTTGGGCCACAGCCATCCTGGAGCCGATGGGCCCTGTGCCACCTGCGGCCCCCCCCCAGCCCTGCTTTGTGCAGACGGGCAGCTCCCTCTCTCCAGTGTGGCCCAAGATTCAGCTGAAGCTGCCCTGCTGCCCAGCAAAGATCATGTGACCAACAGCAATAAGCGAAATTCCAGCTGCAAAGCCTGGGTGAGATTAACCCATTTAGTGCTGTGAAGAGCTGAAAACCTGAGGGAGGAGAAAGAGGAGATGCTTAAAGCTGAAAGTCTGTTGTAAAGCTATGGTGGTGATGGACTATGATATATCAGAGTACCCATTGTAATTTCATGAAAGCAGGGGGGTGGAGCGCTTAAACTGTACTTTATGAGCACAAGCACCTGTGCTGGAATAAGCAAATGCTGAAGCAGCTGTAATTTGAGGAGACATTTGGACAGGGAGAGATGAAAGCGATGAGGACTCTTGCTCCAATTAGAAGGAAAAGACCTCAGTTTCTAGAAATACTCCCAGAGATGGTCCTAGAGATGAAGATGATGAGGACCCTTTTCCTCCCAGGGAAGGGAAGGGCCTCTATTCTTAGAGATCAAATGCTCCCAGAGATGGGTGAAGAGAACTTTTGTTTCTGAACACCTCAACCTTAAAATGGTACCCCAGTAGCTCAAGATTGGACCCTCGAAAGCAGTTGTGGGAAAAGCTGCAAGTCATGGGAAGGGACTCCCACATGATGCAAGCAGAGAACCAACCTGGGCAGCTGTCTCCTTGTGATAATATCTCCATGGTATGAGCAAGAGAGACTCCTCTTCCTAAATGAACTGAACAAGGTTATTATAGAAGTGGTAAACAGACTGAACATCTCAAGGGTTGTCTTTTTACAGTGTCAGTGGGAGAAGGGAGAAAGGTGGGGGAGAAGTGTTCTAAAGGTGTGGTATGATTTTATTTTGGTTTTTTTCTTCCTTCTTTTAGGTTTATTAATAAACTTCTTTATATGCTTTCAAGTTTTGTGCCTGCTTTGCTCTTCTTATCTCACAGAAGGTAAACAGTAATGTGTGTTTTGAACCAAACCACTACAGTTGTCAAATTTCAAATAACATATTTGAAATACCAATGATCTCTGAATAATGCAGATCATTGAATTAATTACTAGACATCTGAAGCTATTAAGAAACCAAAAGACTCTTCCACAAATAAGCTTTCAATAAGCTTTGAAACAAGTTCCAAAATCATTAATACATTGGAAATTTATGTATGCTCAATCATTCCTATTCAATTACTCAAAATTCAGGAGTTGCATCAAGAAAAGAAATTCTCCAGCAGTAAACTCCACAGCAAAACTCCATGCATGGTTTTGATCTGCATGCTCTACTTGTTTGGATTGCTGAGTGACAAGTACAGCACTTAGGTCATACAATACAGCAAATTCTCTAAGTCAGAGTGATGCTCAATGAATTTTTCAGTAAAAATCTATGAGTTTCTTAAAAAACAAATGCAGATAGACATTAATGCCTCCCACTAAGAAAGCACTGGTGTTTTGCAGTCAAAGAAAATCGGCTGCACCATGAAAGATTAATTTTATCTACTTGCAGTGCCTTCTGCAGGTATTGTAGATTTGAAACATTGATACTCAGTTGGAAGCAATTTGACAAGTCATGAGAAGGCAAAAAAGGAACCATAAACCAACCACTGTAATCTGTTGATAAAATGGATAATAGCTGCTCTGCTGGATATTAATAAACTTAGCAGCACATTAGCAGATCATCTTTCATCCAAAGGATCTACAGTCACCCACAGGCAAACTATAATCCATGCCTCTGTATCAAACTATATACACAAATCATACGTGCATATGTGCACACCCCTCTTTCATTAAATTACAACAGCTGAAACAGTCACCAGGTATAGCAACTGCTTCATGGCATTAAGCATTAATGGCACTCTTTTCTTGCATAGTGAATCCACAGACTTTCTTCAGCAGCAGCCAGATTCACCCCACGTTCACTCAGCAGGATGAGAGCCTTGCAATTTAAATGGCTTAGAGTGAGTCAGAAAATAACCTGTCCAGTTACAGTTCTGCTCCAAATATAGCACCAGGCTCATTCTGAAACATTTCAGCAAGAGATGGGCCAGGTGTCTTCCAAGTCTCATCTGCATCAAAATCCGTAACTAATTGGTATTTGTCATTTTCTTTTCATTTTGTTCCAGCTGCAGCGAGAGACCGTGCAAACCAAGGAGACACAGTTCCACCCACCAGCACCATTCTCTCTGACTTCAGGAGGGCCCTGGTATCTTAATAGATACAGGTGGCTCTGCGAGTCAGTAAAGTAAGGCATTTACTTGCTGTATTATTTCAGCTGTAAAGGTCCAATTTAATCTTACCCATCCAGAACATGGCTATATTCAAGTCTTCTCAATTCTTTCCAGTAAATTAGATACAATTACTTTCTCGCCCCATAGAAGTTTCAGAAATGCAGCATTTTAACACTTTAAAAGTCTCCCACATGGTTTTGAACAAATCCAATGAGGTCACGTGTCAGAGCACTTGATTTTTATTACTTTATTTTTTTTAATTCTCTATTTAAAATCTTGTGAGTATATTCAGGTACGTGGGCAAGAAAAGAACAAATGGCATTTGAAAAGTGGACTTACCAGTGGAAACACTGAAATGGAAGTCAGTGAACATGACACTGAAAAGAAATATTTTCAAAACCAGATTCCTACAAGTCACAATTACTGGATGAAATCACCTACAAATAAATGACTAAGCTGTACCCTGAAGCAAGTCCACATCAAGACACCAAGAGGTGGGACTGCATTCTAGGGTGAAGAAAAAGATTTGCACGTTTTCTGGATTCTGTAATAGAAATAGACATATTGAAAACATTTATCAAGTGTAGAACCTAATCAAAGATCTGTTGTCAGACCTTTGCTCTCTGAGCAATCAGAATAAACCAAATGTAGCAACCAAAAAGTTATCTTGAACTCACTTAATTCCAGTTACATTCTTCTTTCTTTTATGACAGTATATCACTGTAAGTTTTCCAAGAAAAATCTTAAGAAAGGACCAGCTGACAAAAATAAAAGACCTTCATTGCTGCAAATCAATACATAAAACTTATTGAAATCCAAGCTCAAGGTGTGCAGAAGTCTCAACTTTTGCATCTATGAGGACTGAAAATACATAAAAGTAGATAAGGCATAAACTTAGGCACAAAATCAGATAGTTTTACATTCAAATAAGCAATTTATTTCTGTAATTCATTGAGACCAGATATCAGAGCTTAAAAAAAAAAATTAAACTTACTGTTGAGATACAAATAAGATACTCTTTCTTAAACAGCTGAATATCTTTATTATGCGCAGGGGAAAAAAAAAAAAAGATGTAAACACTGAAGCAAGTCTGTCAAAACTATGCACGTACTCATGAGTAGGGTCTGGGTGATCCAGCATATGACAGCATGCCCCATTCTGTGCACCAGGTTAACAATAGGAAAATAACCGTCTTGCTTATTCTGTCATCATCATAGATGCAACCAACACTTGGGAAACCTCAAGGTCAAAGACAGAGCAATATCTAACTGTTCTTTAGAGTAAATTTTATATTCTTCCAATGTTCTCCAGACAATTAATCACCATGGCTTATATGAAGGATGACCCTCCTGCTTGCCAGGAAATAAAGAGCACATATACTCAATAGGTGACTTGGATGGAATCAGAGGTACACCAAACAATAAAGGTGGTGGCATGCCAGCTCTGATAGAAAAGCAGTTTCTTGAAGTTTTTGCAATTGAGACACAATGAAAACAAATTTCCCCACACAGACTCATAAAAGCCAGCCCTCCCAACCCTTTCAGCTTTTTTCTTTTTAATCACAAGATCAACATTCAGAAAACTTTCAATTTTTGCTTTAATGCTTTGAAGTGAAGTTCAAGGTAAGGCAGTCTATCTCAGTCCTGTGCAAGACTGAACACAATTCAGCATTTACAGGTTTGATGGAATTTAGCACTGCTCAGGGGAGCATTTCACTTCAGCACCTACTAGTGATTCTGAAAGACTAGTAAGATGTGATGATCCAGATCACCTCTCAAGCTATCTACCTTGAAATTGCCAAAATGGTATGACCTCTCCTTCTTTACCCTGATTTCAAGTTACTTCTGTACCCAGAGAGTGATAGGTGGTACCATTCCCTTGCATAAAGGCTATGGATGATCTCTGCCCATTGAACCTGGGCAATTCTCCTACACCACTCCACCAGGATGCTGGGACTAGAAATCAGAATTTCTATCATACAAGTATCAACATAGCTTTCAACACCTAACAATCTGTGCCCTTCTCAGCCTTCCAGCTTTCTGTTTTCAATGCCCTTCAGACAGCACAGGTAGTGAGGAAAGAGCCATTTAATAACAAATCTCTCTCAGAGAAAGAAGTTAAATAAGCCCCATTCTCCAAGACCCGCACTGTAGCCACTGAGGCATCCTTGCTCTCTGTGCTCTCCTCTGCTGAAAACTCTTTCCCTAGAAGAAAGTCTTTCACTAGCACTTAATTTATTGCCTTAGATTATGCCTCACACAAAGGAAAACATCACAAAATCTCTCATTAAAAAGGGAGAGAAAAAGGAGATATTTACTTCTGCTCTTCTCACTCTGAAACTCTGCCTCCCTCATTGGGATACTGCCATAGGGGAATGCCACGTTATGATACTGAAGCCAATGCTGAATGTCACTTACTCCCTTGGCAGTGACAACTGCAAAAGCAAAAAAGGCCATATCTGTGTTGACATTCTGTGTCCTGTTCACACATTTATACACCTCATTTGCTGAACTCACTGTTTGTATTCCTTCAAAATGAGACTGTAAAGGGCTTGTTTCATTTAGGGAAAATGGAATTAAAACAGAATTACATGCAGTTGATGAGCCTATTCTCAAAATTTCAAGACTATTTAACAGCTTTTAAATTTCTTGATTTATCAATTTCCCCTAAGACTAAGTCAAAACCCATATCAACATTCCTGTCAAGTCACATATTTTATGAAAGCAAATAGTTACTTAATATCACCTTATCATTGCCCATGAAAACAGACAACTACCTTTGGTCTCATGATAGCTCTTAAAGTTAGGTTGTACCCTATACTGGCACTGGAGATTTTGTAAACTCACATGATGCTGAAATCCTGGCCTTGCCCCTGACAAACTAAAATTCTAACAGTGTCTCTTTGCCAGAGGCAGAAAGATCTACATTTTGACCTTGACTGAAGCTGAGCAAGAGACTGAGCCTTTGTATCCCAAATCCCAATCCCCAGACTTCTGCTTCCATCTCTATTGCTTGAATGCTCTACTCTTCACGCGTTCTCAATATTACCTGTTAATTCTACTCAGATCAAACCTAACTTCAAGATCTCAGGTATAAATATAGTGTCTTCTACCTCATGGATGGTTATAAAGAAGATGTCACCATTTTCTCAGATGAGCACAGTGAAAGGAGAAAGACAATAGTCACTATTTGTGACATTGCACGTTACTGCTAGATATAAAAGGGAATAAAGGGTCACAGTGAGTATGGATAAGCACTGGAACAGATTTCCCTGAGAGGTCTGGGGATCTACATTCTTGAAGCTATTTAAAATTCAGCAGGACAAGGCCATAAGTACCCTGACTTAACTCTGAAGCTAATTCAGCCCCTGCTCCAATCAGGGCTTAGATGACTTTCATTGGTTCCTTACATTAAATGATACAACCTTATCATTCCATAATTCAAGATTTATGGTCTTTATTTTTAAATGCAGGTGCCCAATATTATTCTCTAGATAAAGCTAGACAAGTCATTCTTTTGTGTTGACATGTGCTAAGAATGATTCTACATAGGTCAAGCATGCAGCAGGTAGTAAGAAAAGCAAGGTAATTCCCACCCAGGGACTCTCATTCTGGTGTGCTCATGAACCAGAGCAATGACAGTAGTGAGCACTGTCACAGAAAGAGGTG
Organism: Corvus moneduloides; assembly: GCF_009650955.1. Taxonomy (NCBI): domain Eukaryota; kingdom Metazoa; phylum Chordata; class Aves; order Passeriformes; family Corvidae; genus Corvus; species Corvus moneduloides. Next base: position 103,730,688 of record NC_045476.1, on the reverse strand, counting down.
GAAGAAACAGAGTGATGCCTTATGTCAGGCAAAAACCCTTTAAACAGTTGTTGGAAAATACAGCCTGTCATTGTAGCCTCAGCTTTGTAGCTGATTTCAAAAGGATTTTTTTCTTTCCCTGCAGATCCATTATCTAAAGCCAGATTGTTTCCTCCCATGTCAGCCACACATTAGTAGCTCACATTACAGTCATGAGCTATCACACAAATATGAAGAACAGCCTGCACCATCTAATAACCTTTCTATAGGTTTCCATTAACTGCACCTAGCAAACTGTTTTTAAGAAGTTCAGCTTCCTCAGTACCCCTTGATTTTTGTAATAGAACTTCAAACAATCACTTTTGTTTGAAAGCCAGTTAGAGAGTGGGGCGATTCTTAAATTGGCAAAATAAGAATTTAATTATTTGAAGACCCACAAAAATGGAGAACATAGACTGAATTTAGAAGGTATGGAAGATCTTTGCTGCAGAAGGCAGTTCCCATAAGTTCTTCTATCTGTTCTACCCTGCCTGGGATGATACTAAATACTTCATATCCCCAGACTATCATCTGATTGCTTCAAACAAAAGACCTTCTTTTCATTAATTAAAAACAAAGAAGCCAAACTAAACTTATTGTCTAGCTGCAGAGGTCCCGTATCTTTAAAAAAAAAAGCTATTGGGATACTGTGTCATCATCTAATTAGAGCAATATTCAGGCAAGTGGAAACCACGTCCTGAGGGAATAACAAAATTGCCTGAAAAGCTCATTTATCTAAGTTAGTAAGAAATATATCTATTAATGGATTTAGTCATCAGAAATAAACATTAATCCATTGTTTCAATGAAGTATTAAAAAACATTCTTGAGTTTGCATTTGCATCCAGCTAACATTTATCCTATTTAACATAGTATTGGTTCACACTTCCTCTTCATTTCGATGAAGAAAATCATGTTTACTGATAGAAATTTATTTATAAAAATGTATCGCTCTCTCTTCCTGCCCATCAGGCCAACTTACTTCTTGTGAAAGTCTAGATACTTCAATACATTTCTTGTCTCATTAGAGGGTAATGAACACGTAGCAGTCACAGCAATCCCTCTCCTTCCACAAAAACTCTTGTGATTGTTTCACAGATTTCTTCCTGTCTTTCCACTGATTAGGAAAATGTTCTGACAGCACTCTACTGGAGAAAAAAGAGACTTACCAGCCCTCTGTAGAAAGAAACATCATTATCAAGAACACAATGAACAAGCAGGAGACCAGTTTTTTAGGCTGAAGAACAACTGACCATTAAAAGGGAAGCCAGGGCTCCAGTCCATATTCTTAGATGTTATTGTTCCCCTGCTCCCTGGCCCTTGCTGCATTTTGAAGAGCTAAGCAAAAATCAGGTGACATTTATCTTGCCCCATGCCCACATTCACAGCAACATGCAGAAAGTTCAAATGAAGAAGAAACAATTGTCCCTCACCTCTGTGCAATAATTCATTTCTTTAAATGAGTCAAGGATAAAGACTGATGTTTAACTCCCTCTTCAGTTGACATCACATCTTCTCCTGCGTGAAGCAAAGAACAGTACTACAAACTATTTTTCTAATTATTTTTGATATATCAACCCAAATCTGTCCAGAAACAACAGGTATAATGTGAGACTGAGCTTTTGTGGAAATAAGACATTTTGCATAGGATACAGTTGAGCTCCCAGAAGAGCCAGAGGCCAAGTAAGATCTTCAGCTTGACACAAAGAGTTACAAAACAAAGGTAGACTTCCTAGAAAAAGCACGAGTTCAAGTCTGAGAAAGTCAAGATGAACAGAAAAGAAACATGTTTAGAATGTTTCGGGTTCAATACTTGAGAGTAGGTGAAGGAAAGGATTATCTTCTTCCTACTTAAGCATCAAAAATACTTAAGCATCGTAATTTGGATGACTGAGCCCTTCTTCATACATAGTTGCAGAACTAGTAATATTACAGACCAATGTGTCCATTTTGTAATAGGCAAAGGCTTCTCAAGAGAAAGTTTATGGTAGCAAGAAGGACATTCCTTATCCAGTCAGGATTAAGAGAGTTCATCATTCCAGTTTACTGTATTTCTCCACAGATAGGAAAGGAGGAAAAAAAAAAAAAAAAAAGTCGGCTGCCAGAGCACTGAACACAGCACTGCTTCCCACACCCAGGGGCCTTTGGACTTGGGAAGGCTCATCCAACAGACTATTCACCAGGCTCCTGACAGACTCAGGAATCCATGTTATCAGTATTTCCACTACCAACTTCTGTTAGCCGAAGAGATAATAAACAATAAGCATGATATAATTCCCTAAGGCAGAGGGAAAATGAAATCAATACTTATTTATGTAAAAGTATTATCATTTTTATGGAGAATCAGCTGCTGGTGGCCATCAGGTGCTCACCACTGCTATTCAACAAACAGTTCATTACCCAGTAACACGACAGAGAACAAAGATGTTCTTCCTAATGACTTCCAATCCTCATTTCCAAGAGCTACTTGTGAACGGCCTATAACAGATAACCAAGAAAAATAATCTTTGTTCTGCAATTTTATGTACAAACCCATTGAACAGAATTTTGAAATAAATGCAAGAACAGTCCATTTCTGAAATAGAAAATAGGTGAAATGTTCTGCACACCACCTTGATATAAGGTGGTATACCACTAAAAGGTATCATTTCTCTACTGAAGGAGGACATCTCCACACATGGAAGACCACACTCACATCTGCATAATTACCCATTTGTAATAAGGCCATGTTCTGCAACTTGTACATGTTTTGAACACTTTTCTGCAGCTGTAGCCTCATCAGAATCAAATACGACCTTCCAAATTTGTTCTAACTCTTCTAGCAGTATTCAGAAACAACACCATTTAAATCAGCAGATCTACTTGCAGACCAGCATGCTGCTGTGCTGAATAAAAAAATCACATCTTTGTACATGTAATTGTTTAGTACTTCTTACTTTAGAATGAAAAATGGATAGAGGCTCATACATTAATTTTTCCTCCCAACAGGAAAAACAATGTCGTGACTCAAAAATGTACAATTCAGTTTAAAACACCAAAACAAAAACACACACTTTTTTTTTTCTAAGAGTGTTATGATTTCAAGGAATGTAAAATTACTTTATGTTTATCCCCTGCATGTAGAAAAATGCAGAAGTGATGGACTGAATGCCAAAAGTCTTGAGTCACTAACCTCAAGCAAGCAATCTATAAATTCTTATGGATTCTTTATAATAATTAATTACTTAGACAGCTTCCTCTTCCCTTCACCCATTCATATTACAAAATGAGAGAAGTAGTAGTTTGATCTCATAAATGATGAGTCAACTATCCTAAAGAATGACTGGTCAAAATACAGCCCAAATTTCTCATCCAGCTTATAGTCAACAATATAATAATGTAACTCCATCTTCCAGGCAGGAAAGAATTTGATTCCCACACTTCCCAAAAGTTAGGGAAGAGAAGAAATCTAGATGTGCATCTGCAGATCTTGCAAAAGCAAATTTGCAATGCAAGGATTTACTGATGGTACATGTTCTACCAAGGCTCATCCTCACACAGTCAGTCAGTTGAGAAATTGAATGAAAACTGAGAAAATTGCTGGACAACAAAAATAAGTATACTGTTTGAATAAAGAATAAATTTCTATAAAAATGGCTTATAAAGGGTCAGATTTAAATGGAACAATGAAGTTAATCCACTTTTAGCTCTTCTATAAGCAAAATGGAAAGTTCAGATGAGACACAAGCAGTAAGTTCTCCTATGTGAAGCAGGTACAACATGACCTAGGTGCAATGTCAGCAGGTGTGTCAAAGGAGCACTCAGAAGTCTGTAAATTGTTTACAATCAATGCTAAATTAGTTCGTTGGAATTTTCAAATTCTTTTACCTACACACATATACCTCCCCCAGGATCATTGATGGAGTGCAGCTTCTTCAGGCTGAGCAGCCATGATTCAGAGGAATGACCTAAAGGATTTCTTATTTTGTGACACATCGAGTGTGTGAAGGGGGGTAAAGATATTAATAAAGGCAATGTTGTCTCTACTTCAGATACACACATAAAGGGGTTTCAGATTCAATTTTTCCTATTCCTTGTTATCCATATATCTCACACCTCTCAGAAATCTCTGCCCAAACACCAACACAAAGCAAGGAATTGTCTAGTCAACCAACATTGCTGTCCTGGTTTTGGCTGGAATAGAGTTAATTTTCTTCTTAGTCACTGGTACAGTGCTGTGCTTTGGATTTAGTATGAGAATAACATTGACAACACACTGATGTTTTGATTGTTGCTAAATAGGGCTTACCTTAAGTCAGTAACTTTTCAGTTTCCCATGCTCTGCCAGCAAGCAGGTGTGAAAGAAGCTGGGAGGGAGCACAGCCAGGACTGCTCTTCAGAAAGAGTCAAGACTTGCAGTTATTTCATCAGCTCCATTTCTAATGTGAGAGATTACCACTAACTTCCTGCAATATCACTATAAAAGTATACAGACAACAGCCAATGGCTTTAAGATCAGCTAAAGTAAATAAGAGTAGCAGATTACAGTTCCTCAGTTATCATTGTCCCTTATTTTCTCTTTTGCTTTTCAATATGTATCTCTTCTCCTAGCTGTCATGAATTCCATAAACTCTTCCTTTAGAAAGCAGCATATCTAAGCCAGCTCTCTTCCCACTTTCAGCACCAGGCAAAAGGGAAAGGAGCACAGTCACTGTAAGCATCTGCCAGCTTGTTCCAGGCCGTTTCTGGTAGAATAGATTAAAAGGAAACACACAAAGATTTCTCAGCAAACAATTCTTAGAGAACATCAATTAAACTGATTACTTGGTGGATGGAATGGCATCCTCAAAACCAAGAAACACAAATCTGAGACATCACCCAGTTTGGTGAAATATTTATTCCTGCTACACATCAGTGAGGCTACACATCACTGAAAATGGTCCCAGCTATTAGTCATCCAGATTCTCCCACTTCAAAAGCAACTCGCTGATCATCAAAAGACTTCTTGCCGCCTGTCAGGCAGACTCTAGAACACCCAGCACAGTAAGACAGCAGATTTCTTCCTTTTTTAGAAGGGGTTAGGGACTTTCAAATAGGAGGATTAGAAGAAATTTCTCTCTGGGTACTTCCTTTTCCCAGCTTCTTTTTTTCCAAAAAAATTGTAACCAAAACAACCAAAAAAAAATTATGTAAATTATTTGACAATTTTCAGTTTCATGCACAGACTTCAGTTTTTCAGTCATTTCGCCTAACAAATCAACTCTAATGTAACTTTCTTCATTCTGAACTCAGCACTTGGCTTCAATTAAAAATAGTGACTCAAAAATGTTACAATGCAAAACCACGGGTTTAAAAAACAAATGGTTTCAATATATTTTAAATACTCTACTGCAGAATTTAATTCTTCCTCGTTCCATAAATCAATAAGTTTGAAACCAACTGTCCTAGATAGTTGTTACTACAAATAATAGCTAAATCTGTTTTATTTCCACAAGGAGACAACTGCACTCATTCGTTTTACCTCTCTGCCAGAGGCAAAAGAAAGAACTTCAGAGTCCTGGTCTAAAAGCCAAGCTGAATTCTTTGCAAGGTCTGCATCCTCCACCAGCAAGCAGTGACTCATAGTTCGTGCCTGTTATTTGAAGCCCAGGGAAAGTCCATCACTGCAAAGGGGAACATATGTAACCGACAGCAGCAGAAACTGAAGGGTATCTGTCAGGCCAGAGAAAGTGCTGAAAGTGTAATTTTCATTTGCCTGTCCTACATTAATGATTAATTTTGTGACAACTGCAGTAATTGCTGCTCAACTCCTCATATCTTCACTACAGCTGGAGTAGAACAAATTCAGAATTAAATATTTAAATGAAACAAGCAAAACCTCGGATTGCTATTGCATACCAAACAGTTACTAAATCAACTGCACTTTACCTAGAACATATACCTTGAACTAAACTTAAAGCTTTCAACCAATCCATACATACATATATTTTCAAAATATGACAACTCCGCACTTTTTAAAATATGTTTGGCATAATAAAAATCATCTTTGCATTATTTCTAGAAGTTTGGTTTTCAAATATCTATCTTAAGTTTCTAGAACAGGGAAGCAAAAGCCAACCTCGTACTTTAAAACACATACTCATGTTTTATAAAGCCTTCATTGGAAAAGAAAAGCCTCTAGTCCAAAACACTATAGTTTCATAAGACATCGTGCTCCCTTAAAAGAAAAGGTAACTGGAATAATATTATTTTAAAATTCCTTATTACATGCATTTTTGTGGTAATTTGAAATGTACAAGGGTAATTGTTACAGCTATAACTCAGTACAGAAACACTGAGACTCAAACAAGGACAGGTTTAGTATCTCACCTCTAATAAACCCTTTTAAATAAAAAGACTTTAGTACTTCTTTGATGCAGCAGCCTTTCTATATTTCAAAGAAAAGCAGAATTCCTGTAGTAATGTACCATGATTTGTCCCCTGGTCTCTCAGTGAGGTACTAGCTGCTTAATAGCCTTAGGGAAAGTCAAACACATTCACTGAGGGCAAGTCTCTCCCTCCAAATAAAGCTTTTTTTAGCATTCAGAGAACTTTCATAAAAGCGTTGGTACAAGAGCCAGCAGAAGTGTGGTATTCTCACAGTTTCTCCAAGAGGGCCTTTCAACTCGATAGTGCATTACTTGGAACTATTTTTACAGAACATAAAAATTATTGCAAGAAATGAAGAAGAAAGGGACAGCTTAGAAAAAAAAAAAAGAAAAAAGTTCATTCATCTTAGGTTTCTGATCCCTCTTAAGTGACATGAAAAAGCATTACAAGCTCACTGTTCCCTGAACCTCAGTGCCAATTGCAGGCACTCATCTCAGGGGCTGTCCCTTCAGCTTCCTGCTTAAAAACCAAGTACAAGTGAAATCCCATAGGAGCAGCCAGAAAAATACAGGACAATGATCGTTTAATATAGCATATCCACTCTGCCTTTTTCATGAATTTACATGCAACTGTACAAATCAGAAGAAAAGCTGCTGCAGAGCCCAGCCCAGCTGCAGAGGGAGTGTCCCTGAAGCACCCACCCAAACACAGACAATTGCAGGCACTAAGGCTCTAAGGCACATGCTCTGTTTCCTTGCATACCCAAAAACATCATGCTTTGCCAATTGAGGGCCAGGAGGACCAAGTGGCTATACAGTACACAGCTGATCAGAAAAGTGACCTGTTTCTCAGAGGATATTGCAAAGTTTCTAAAGCATTCTGAATTTTGTCTGCCCAGTGAAACTTTCAACACCAACTGCACTGCCCCTGGCATGCAGCTGCATGGCAAGAATCAGCCCAACAGCAAGTGTTGTGTCAGGGTTAGAAACTGAGAGGTAGCAACAGAAATATGTTTTCAGCCTTTTCCAGCTAAGGATTTAGCTTCCATTAGAAAGGAAAACCAAATCAGTCAGTAGTGAACAACAGAGCTGATTAGCAGGCATATAACTCTGCAATGCAGTGTGTTACTTGCCAGTAACATATTGAATCAATAGCTGAATGACTTAGTCACAAATCAATACAACTAACCCAGTTGTTCTTACTCATACATAAACATTCCAGATGATTCCAAATACAGCACTAGATTTACCTTGTCAGGGCAGTGTTTGGGAACAGCCAAAGTCAGGGCAGTGCTCAAGCTCTCTGAGCAGTATCTGCAAATGTGGAAAGGAGAACATTAGGTAACCTACACCAAAGCCAGCAGGGTACTCCCACATAAGAAATACTGCATTTTACCATCCAGAGCTGGTTATCTAGAGGTCTTTATAAGCTCCAGTATGAGATATTTAGATTTCCGTCACCTTCTTTATCAGGCAAACTGCTATCAGCTTAGAAATCGAAGGTCATCTTTGCTCTGTCCAACTGTGCAGGTAAAAAAAACTTGCTCAAGGAGCAAAAGGCACTTCACATTTTGCCACAATTACAGAAGTTATTCAAAGATGTGCTTAACCTGTCACCAGTCCTAAGAAAGCAAAGAAACTCGTATGCCTGCCAAATTCAGCAAGGTACATATTCATGTTTACGATCAGACTGAAAATATCTTCAGCCAACTAATTAAAACATCAAGGTAGCTGAGCAATCAGAGTGTGATAGCAAACCCCTGTAAAATTCTGATTTTAGATATTAAGTCAAACATTTAAACTACAGTCTCATCAGGCTTTAGCTAAGGGGAAAAATATCTATTATGCATGACTTTTTGCACATTTAAATCAGAACAGTGTTCACATTTAAACCATGCAGCCAAAATATGCTCATAGAGTTCCAAATTCTTTTTGGGGATTAAGTCTGTAAAGCACTTTGATTACACAAAGGTTGGGTTCACTTTTCATTGACTTTTTAACAGCCTCATTACATCATCAGCTCTTTTTGTCCTCCAAAGCCTTTATGTTACACTTACCACATACAAGTCTGAAATATTAAAGCTAAAATTATTGAATATGTGACCAAACTCTTTCACCTTCAGGGTAGTCTACACAGGACAGAAAAAAGAGGCCCAAAACTGGTCTTCAGCATTTTGCCCACCATGTTGACTGGAGCTTCACCTCTTCAGCCTCATCTGTGCTCCAGTTTTCAATTCCTTAGTCATGTGTTGGAGCTTAATGAAGAGACTAACTCAATGGTAAATCAGTGACCTTACCGAATGTGACCTTTCCCATGTTCCAGTACAGTAAAAAGCAGAGTATCATAATCTGGTCCCTGGGGTCCTTTTCCCCAAACTAAGCACAGGATATATGTAACTGCCTGTGCGTGGGTGCGCAGATTTCATACCAAGACTAAAAATATAAACCCAGTCTAAAACCCAAACTGATTTATAAAAGAAATTATGTGTGAACCACTCTGTGAATCTCTCTGGAAACAATACTCACCTCTATACATTACTCTAGACAGAGAACAACAACAGTTACCACCCATAAGACACAATTTAGAGACAGCCACAAGGAGTGGAAAAATACAGATTCTTTTGACAAAACAGAAAAAAAGGTATGGTGCAAGCTATATGAAAAGAGGGCTGAAATGTTCCATAAGTCTGCTTCAGATTTTTCCCCAGTACCAAATATGTAACTCTATTGTCAAACATGCAATTAGCAACTAAATCTCTGCAAGAAGAGATCAAGGACAAGAACACATCCCACGGCCAAGTCAAACTAGTGAAGATGTCAAGAAAAAGGTCTGCAAAAGCTGATGCTGTACTGTAGAGAAATAGATTAGAATATCTAGAAAGTTATTCACCATTGAAATTATGTACCCTCTTTTGGAGATAATTGAATCAGCATTCTGTTGCACTAACTTTCCTGTGAGGAAACAGATGAACCTTTGTTACATCCCCTGGCTCACTGGCTGATGTAACCCAAAAAATCCAAGGTAAATTCATCAGTATGTGCAAAGCAGCAGCAAATTTTATTTGTAATGTATAAGGTAAGTATAAGTTCTTTCTGAAATCTCTATTCCTCTGAAATGAATTTGAATTTTTACTTGAGAAGAGCAAAAAAGTACTGTGGGAGGACTGGGTATGATTGAAGGAGTCTGCTATGTCCATCCTATTATCTCTTACTTTGAATGCCCTACATAGCTTCTACAAATTGAGCTGAAACATCACAAGTTCTTACATTAGCGCTTTAGGCAGATGCCTAAAGCCAGACTGGCAGAATCTGTCTGTGCTGAAGTTTTATTTAGATAGAACTGTCACATCTCTAATATTAAAATGGAATTGTCTAAATAATTTATGACATGCTAAGTGTGTGAAGTGCGTGATCAAGGCACTGTTCCCAGAACATATAATGTAGCTTTCATTTACTGAAAAATCAAAATATTATATTTAGAATGGTGAAATCCCTACATCTGCAAATTCAGATATTATTTGAGCAAAATTAATTCCTATGTTCTACACTTATGGTTAACAAATGAGAAAGACCAGATTTAGTAACCAAATTATAACTTGAGAGAGCTGTATGCTGAACTAGCTTCCCTGTACTTCTACAAGCATAATCCTCCTATTATAATCCTCCTTCTAAAACAGAAGACTGGAACACTTCTAAGGTGTTAAGAAAGGCAAACATATCCACTGCGTTTATGAATTTGTGAACAGAAAAGATACAGCCTCAGAAAGGCCAGCATTACATTCCCTGACAATTTTGCATATGACTAAGAAAATAAGAAGCATAAAGCAGTTCATGATATTATTCCCCAAAGCCCATGAGATGACATGGCACGTTTGACCCACACATGAAGATAAGATCAGCTAGGTACATGTCAATCACTCCTGACTCTCCTTAGATTACCAGAACTGGGATAAATTGCAGCTACTCCAATTTCTACTACATAAAATGCACCAAAGCGAGTGCAGCCTGCTTCCCTGCTGGGCTATCCTCATAGGGAAATATTTCTTCCTCACATGGGGTCTGAACCCTTTATTTCAGCTTCTGCAAGTTGCCTTTCACATCCTGCCCATACGTGGCTGGTCGCTTTCCTCAATAACCTCTCCACAAGCATGCAGGCCTGCTGCTAAGAACCCCTAAGTACGTCCCTGCTCCCAGCCCTGCTCCCTCAGCCTCTTCCTACAGGGCAAGCATTGCCACCCTGACCACCATGGGGGCCTCTGCTGAATGTCTTTCTTGCACTGAGAAGGGGGCTTGTCCAAAGCTGTATGTAGTAGCCTAGATATGGCCACACACGTGACATGTAGAGGGAGTAAATCAATCCCCTTTTTCGCAAGTGATGCAGCCTGACTGTAGATTTTGTGACCACAATCAGAGCGGTTGTTCCTCCCATTTGTTTTCCAGGCCTCACACATTCATGTACATGCCTTTTATACAGGTGTCTTTTGCCCTGTTTCATTGTTTCTGAGGTGTCTCTTGTAACCACCATTCTGCATCCTCACGTATGGTATCCTTACTTCCCAAGTTGCTCTCCTCATGAGGCTGGCCAGCCTTTTGGCAAAGGTGCTGTTGCCCCATTTGGTTAGGTAGATCCTCCTCTCCACAGCAATCCTTCATCTTTAAAAAGGGTGTTGTAGCTGTAAAAGCCAGTTTTCCACCTAAAACACCAGCTCCAGACAGGTGTCTAAACAGAAATATCAATCTATTTTCCGTCTTTCCTGGTTCTACACAGATTGTTCCCCTCCTCCTACAGGCAGGTCCCTGCATCCTCCTCCCCTGCTTCAGCCCAAGCTCCAGGGTTCTGCTGAAGGTCTGAGATGTACCAGAGAAGCTGCTGGAGGAGAGACCTGCCCTGCAGAGCAGCACCACCCAATGGTACCCACCTCTTGCATCCTCAGCTGAGTTCGGCCAATTTCTAGTTGCTTCAAGATTTACTCTATTTCCCTAACACAGATTCCTCCTCAAAAAATGACCAATATCTATCCCCTCATTAAACAGCCCCAGGAAGAAATGGGACTGATCCTGATCCAACAGAGCAATCCCCAAGTGGCATTTTGGTTATAGCAAGGCGAATAAATAAATCAGGGAAGGTCCCTTCCCTTTATATGGTTGTCTCTTCAAGAAACTGTCACTAACCAGTTTCTTCTCTGCACTCAGCCATAACACAGGCCCCCACCATTTTATAGTTTTTGAGTCCAATACTAACTAATGAAGAGGGAAGCCCAAACAACTTGCAAGAGGTTCAGAACAGCACCATGAGCAGAAGGACACAAACAGGCCATGGGCATACAACAGGTACATTTGTTGTAGCCACTGAGAGTAATTATTACATAGAATTACTCAAGAGTATCAAGCAAAAAATAGACTTCTTATAAAGAGAAATTTTTCATTCCCCGTGGTGACAGTCAGTGCTGTTTTGAGTTGTAACAGCCCTTAAGAGATGGCAAATATATAGATGCACTTTTAATCATTGCAAGATGCTGACAGTCGGTTCTTTCCCAAATCCTACAGGAAGGCATTTTTCGTATGTTGACTGTAACAGTCACTCTCTCAATTATCTTAGACACAAACTGTTACTATATGTCAATGTTAATATAATTATGTTAGCCATCAAAAAAGGGGGTTTTTTTAGAAATTTCTTTCTGCAAAATATTTCAAGTTGAACTTGAATAAGCACTTCTCAGCAGAAAAGTGCTCTACTGAGACTTTAAAAGCAACTCTGAATTCAATTCCTCTCATAACAAACCTGATGTTCTCTGCTCCCTGACTTTGCTCAGCTCACTTGCAGGCATTCTGGTTATTCTCACTCCTGCACCCTTCTCATGCCCTACCAAAGACCATTCAAAATACCAGTATTGGGCTGAACTTGTAACAGAAAAACTGCCAGCATTTTGCAGTTGTCAGTGCAATAGAAAATAAGCTGCAGCCTTACTTCAAAGGAGTTTATTTTCCAGGTAAATCCTTTGGTTGATAAATCTTGTTGAAGAGTCTCTCCATGATGCAAAGTAGGGGCTCTCTCTGAGCTGCCCTCAGGATTCCCTGGGAAGCTGGAAAGCCAGGCTAGGGACATAAATGTGCTCAAAGGGACTTAAGTGCTTGAATTACTCCTTGAGTTTTTCTGCTCAAAAATGCCAAGGTAAAACTGAGCTTATATGGCTTTGATATGAAATCAGACCCTAGAAGTCTTCAAAGCCAGAACTGAATTAATCAAAATTATTTGTGATTATTTGGAGAATTTCGCTTTATGTGGCTTAAGATAACATTCTATGAGAGAAAGGGGGCTTCTGTTGTTAGTGAGCAGAATAATAAAAGGTATTTGAAGAGTCCTGCCAGCAGACTGAGGGATGAGATCCTTCCCCTTTACTCAGCACTGACTTTTACCTCTCCAGCAAAAACCGATCTCTCATGTGCTGCACAGTAACACTTGTTACTGACTGCTGCAGAAAACTGCTTACAAAGTCTCAGGTATTCATTACGACAATAACATTTTGAAAAGTGTAAAAAGGTTAGCTGCTGCAGAATGTAGGAAGTCTCCCTTAAATTGTAAGTATTA